>NW_006760449.1:0-4959 GCF_000271605.1 Fomitiporia mediterranea MF3/22
TAAGCAGTTTTTATTACACACAGGCTAAACCTCAATAGCAAGCAGCTTCTCGAATCGAATGTCCAACCGGGCTTGGTTCGCGAGGGTCTCTCGCATCCCCGCGCAACCAATGTCGACGAACGGAATATCGTAGAATCGGTTTTCAGGAGTATAGACGGGCTCTCCGTCGAAACTTGAAGGATAGTATGCCGAGTAGCATTCGATCGTCCCAACCCGGCCGAGTGCATGGCATCTCTTTTGAAGCATATTGCATAACGACTCGACGTTTCTGATTTTTCGTTCTGAAGGGTTACAAGTTACAATTCCAGTATCCACAATTTTTGACAATTAGCTTCTCGAGATTAGGACATAGAAAAGCGTTAATGTCCTGAGACTCGGCTGTCTCCTTCACGGACAGCATCTCGACAAGATCGGGCGTGTATGGGTCGGTTACCAAGCAAAGTGTTTTCAAACCCGGCATAAGCTGCAGAAAGGGGGCGACAGTGTCTCCGCCCACCCTTATGTGAGAAAGCTCGTAATACTCCAGAGCAGGACGGGACCGTACAAGCATAGCCGAAAACTCCTGGCTATAGTGGGGAAAAGAAAGGAGAAAAGGATTGCAAATCAAGCGTTTCAGTCCTGGTAGGACCAACCTGCTGATTAAAAATGCAGAATCACCATTGTCGTCGACTGCGAGAGTGTGCAGTCTAGCCAACGTGATAAGAGAGCTCTGCGGAGCATCGGATTCGCAATGGATGGCCTTAAAAACGAGAATTTGAAGGTTCGGGATGGCTTGCAATAATTGTAGGAAAACAGATTGCTTTATGCTTGTCTCGTCAGACGCGCTAAGTAACGTCAATTCCCTCAGATTAGAGACTCCCCCGGTTGTGATGCGAGGAATCCCTTCGAGGTGTAAACTCCTCAATCTTGGAGAACACGAAATGTCAAGATTAATTTGCGTCATGTCATGGAGCTGAGCGAGCCCGACCCAGCAAAAAGGCAGAGATTCCAGGAGTGGTGCGTCAACAAGGCCAAGTTGCGGTAGTATCCTAGGATCGTGCCCGATAAAGGTACAGGAAGCGTCCCTCCATCTGTCTTGATGATCCAATAATTTCCTTAGAATATGCGCCGTGATCTCCAATTTCGGCCCTGGAGCGTCGTCCGGATCACACCAAGTCAGCCAGGAGCAGGAAATATCACCCACAATCCTAAGACGAAGAGGAGATACTCCGGATCGAGAGAGCCAAGTATCGACTGCATTTAGGAACCACTCATCTCTCTGCGCGCTGTCGTCTTTGCATATGAGAACGGTAATCTCGGTCCATAGTGACGGGCATGACGTGGCAAGACTGCGCCATAGACTGCAAACTTGGCTGAGGCGCAATGGCGCTAACATGGATTCCTCGGGCGGAATGTCCTTTGGATAGTCGCTCGGCCGCATCCACGAGTATCTCATAGATTCCAGATGCGGCGTATCCCTCTGCGACATTTGTGGAACACGCTCGAAGATGTCCATGAGAATCTCATCTGGGAGATTGTCAATTGTTATTGTGCTACCCCGTTGTCCATGATGGTGAACCTCCGGTGAGTCAGGGGAAGAAGACATTTGGTAATAATATTTGTCTGTATATCTTGTTAGGCGTTGGTAAAAATCAATATGAAGAGGGCGCACTTGCCGATTGAAGACAGATGGTTCGAGTGCGCAGGCCGGTACAGCGAATCACTGTTGGTGCACAAGTAGTAGCATTCGAGATCGAAATGCGCAAATTCTTAGCTGTCATGGCCACTTCCGTGCCACACACAGCGTTCCTATCAAAATGGAAAGAACCACATTTTATGGGCCATGCAAACAATGCGATGGTCCCAGTCGTGCGCACTTAGGTCCAACGGCCGAATGCACCGCAATGGATCTCTAATGCTGTAAACTCTCGGGGAAGAGCTGATAGATGATGGCATTAGACAAGTCAAGAGGAATATTCGATGCATAATAGATACGAGGTTTGGATAAGTCGTGGGGTAAGAGGAACGACGAAACACGTCCAAAGTTTCTGTTCTGTTTCGTTTATTAGGTTAGCGTCACTTTACTACTAATCAGTCATGTGCCAAGTCGGCGAGTCCCGAGGCTGACTTAGTGACTAACGGTGAGGTTCAACTTGCCTTATTACTTTCAACAGGGAAAGTTGCTGTTACGGTGTGTCTGGGATACTCTGGAGCAAGGGGACAACCCTACTGTAGGTTCTTCCATTAAATAATTTCAACCAGAAACGCAGAGTGTATCCGGCGTTTGACGCGCTGCTTTTGTGTATGAGACGTTCACGTTATGACTTATGAGTGTATCCGAACTTTAGTGTCCATTGCAGGAGTTGAGTCAGAATAACTAAGTATATTCGACAAATGCTATATTACTGTGGAATTGACTTCCCAAATCCACATCCAAAGATTCCAAACCCATTCACACTCTTAGGTCATAACGTATCGCCTACATCGAAAAAAATATAAAACTGCATTGAATAATCACAGAAATGCAATTGTATTTAATTGGTTTCACGGTGTTAGTCCTGTACACTCAACGCCGACTCAACGAACTCTCGAATCGAATGTCAAATGTGCCTGCCTCGGCAATGGCTTTACGCATCCGTCCCTTCTTCTCCAGATGCAAGCCATCCATCACCAAATCGAACACGAAAATGTATTGGAATTTACTGCTAAGACATATATTTTTTACATATTGTGGATCCTTATATTCGCTTATAAAGTCTACATGTAAATATATTGTCTTGTCAGACTCTGCACGTTTTGGTGATGTCCAACGGGATGAACGGGAAAACGAAGCTCGTGGTTCCATGATTACCGTCAGAATAAGACTCTTTCGGGAGACATTTTATGACTGCTACCAGGCCAAGGACCATGCATCGTATCTTGAGCGACTCGTAAAAAAGCAAATCAAAGTATCCACCATCCGAATCGACAGTCAGTTGTGTTTCATCCCAACAAAAAACTTTTACACTGAGCTCCCTGAGTTTAGGGCACAGATATCTGTTACTTCCTCTACTATTTGATGCCAGGATGTTGAAGACGACCATGGGTGTAATAATGCTGCACATTAGACAGAGAGTTCTTAGGCGCGGAAACTTTAGAAGTAGGGGGTAGAGCAACGCAGAATTGACAACAGCACCAGATATCTCCAGGTGTTCCAATGGAGGCCTAGATCGTTCAATCATATTATAAAGTATTCCAGCGTGATCCTTGGGGGAAGGGTGGCAAAGGAGACATTTCAATGCTGGCACAGACAGCCTGCTCATGATGTATGCAGAAACATCCGTCCTGTCGACCATTAACGTGCGAAGCTTCCTCAAAGTTATATGGCGGTGCAAGCCTTCCTGAGCATCAGATGGATCTAAAGAGCCCACCATGCACTGTACTTGAGAGTTTCCAAGTGCGGGATGTTGTTGAGCATTTCCGAATAATCATCTCGCGAGACCATGACCGCCATACCATGTAAAGACAGCTCCGTCAGGGCATCAAGTCGCGCTGTCTGAAGATAAGGAACGCCTTCAAGTAAAAGAGATCTCAGTCTCTGAGGCCTTTCGATCAAAAGGTTTATGCCTCTCGGTTCACGTGTATCAGTTCCTCTCCATCGTACCGTGAGTTTCTCCAAGAGGGGTACATTGGTCAGCTGAAGAAGCGGCAACCTAGTAGGATCACCCTCTATGAAGGAGAAATATGCTTCTCGCCAGCGTTTCCGCTCTTCAAGTAATCGTGTTAGAATGCATGACGCGGTGTCAAGTTTCTCGTTCGGTAGTCTGTACGTATTGCTCGTGACCGATATATGAAGCGGCAGTGTCTTGGATCTCTTTATCCAAGTGTTGATACTTTCAATGAGCCGCTCGTCCCCGTCCTTGCTGCCGGTTCCATCGACGAGAACATTTATGTTTGTCCATACAGATGGAAGTATTAAGGCCATTTCGCGCCATAACCAGCAGACTTGCGAAAGCCTCAGTGGCAACAACATGGCTTCCCTAAAGGACGCGTTCATAGGGTCCTCATTCGATGTATGACTCCGTGATATCTGTGCGGTGTGAGTGAAAATTTCGCACAGAACATTGAGAGGGACATTGTTAATTCTAGGTTTGTCTCCCGGACTTCCATGCTCCGAACGAGAACGACGAGACGATGGAGAATCAGGCAAGCTCGTCATTTGAAAGTAATATCTTTCTATAAATCCAGTCAGATTCATGACTCGAAGACTATGTGACTGTGCATACCAATTGGAGATTGATGGATCGAGAGGTGGGACAATGGTAGTCTCTGCAAGTGGACGAGTTTTGCGGCTTGGAGTTGCAAATGCCGCTATTTATCGTTATAATGGCCATTACACGACCACATTCGACGCTTCGGCTGAGATAAAAGTAGTGATGCCCACTTAAAATTCAAGGAGAGCTTTGGCTACCCAGAGCAATGGTCCTCATTTTACGCATTTGGGCCAAAAAAGACGCATCGTCCATCAGTATGACGGCCTTTTCGGAGGTACCTATCAGACAAGGTCTGGTGCAATTACATAAGACACGTCAATTGAAATGATCAAAGCATACATGGTGCGTCTTTTGTTGAAGGCGGGATGTGCTGTAATATGGTACTAGTAGTAGGTGACTGTAAAGAAGCAGCTTTTCCCTCCTATAAGACTAGCATAGATATATTAGTGCTCCGCGCGTAGCGTATACGCTTACGCGCGTAAAATTTCCCACGTATACGCATATGCGCGTATAATTACGGGCGTAAACTGGGTCAGCAGGACCCATATATGATACGCTACTTCCGTATACAGCGTATACAGCGTATACGCTGTGCCAAATATAACAAGATACTTTACATTAAAATAGCTCATAAAAGTACACTATCATCTTTCAAAACAAATGCTTGATATTACTGAGCTAAGAAAATGTATTGTAGTACTGTTTACACACAGAAATAAGACAGTTG
>NW_006760450.1:0-4932 GCF_000271605.1 Fomitiporia mediterranea MF3/22
CGAGCTTCGTGGTCCTCGGAAGGCAGTGGCTGCCTATCGTGCGATGTTGGATACGACGATACGGGACGTGGAGCGGCTACGGGCTAGGATGGGCGCGAAGGCGAGGCGTCGGAAGGATGGACGGAAGGATGGACGGAATTAGACGTTCCGTTCGGAACAACTGAACCAGCGTAGGTGAGACGGTCGACGTAAAAGCTGCCTGTAGAAGCGGCCAAATATAATCCCCCCTCTGTAGTTTTGAATAGTATTTTCCGTATGTTCATAGCAATGCGTGATGTTACCAAAGCACGAGTGTGATAATCGTAAGGTAATAAGAGTGACTCGGCATTGATAGGTAAACAACAGAGGCAAGGCCATATGCATACTGAAAGTAAGGCAAACTAACGGAACGAGAACGGAACGAGAACGGAACAAGAACGGAACAAGAACGGAACAAAACCGAAAAGAAACAGAACAAAAACAGAACCAAAATAGAACAAGAACAGTGCGAGAACGGAACGAGAACGGAACAGAACGGAACAGAACGGAACAAAGCTCTCAATACATGACTTTGAGGCTGTTGTGACCAAAGAAATGCAAAAGTGGTCTAAGGGCCGCTGGACGAAAACCTGTGTACGAAAAACCCAGTGGGAAAAAAAAAACGTACTACAGGGAAAACCATGCGGGTTCGAAGCGTAAGTCTAACTATAATCTGCAATTAGTTAAAAGCAAAATCAAAGAAAAACGGAAGACAGAGCGGAACGGGATCGGAACGTCGTCTAGAATATTATAAGGGGTTAATAGAAAAAGGCGAATTCAAGAAAGTAAGGAACGCATAGGTCTATGGTGGTTGGCCACAATTGGCCTTTAGTCGGAGTCGGAGTCCTCGGAAGGCTCGTCCGACAGTGGCGGGTCGTCGGTGTCGTCGATTTCATCAGCTGGACCGAAGTTTTCGACAAGACGTGTAACCGGAATCGAGAGCGTAGCGCGGGCAAAGTACGGAACCAAGCGGAACGCTGCGATGCGAAGACGGGAGACCGATCCATCGAGTTCAGCTACGATATAGGATCCTCCTTGTGTACGACGGACTACTATGTACGGTCCGAGATAGCGTGGCTTGGTTTTTCGTCCGAGATCCATTCGTGATTTGGAGTTGCGTATGAGGACAAGTCGACCGGGTTCGAAGTTAAAATCTTTGATCGAGTGTTTGTGCGTTTCTTCAAATCGTCGGAGCGAAGCGATCCGGTCCGCATGGACGCGTTCCGTGATAGCTTGAAGGTCGGCCGGACGTTTCTGTAGTTGACGTGCTCGAGTTGCGATGAGTTCCGTCGTCGTCATGAGTTTGTCTGGTGCTGGAGCAAGATACGTTGCTTCTGTGATATCGAATGGGAGAAGTGGTTCAACGCCATGGACAATAAAATAAGGGGACATGCCAGTTGCGCGACGGATCGTGATCCGATCCGACCAAAAGACAGAATGTGCGTGTTCATGCCATCGTAGTTCATTCCCTTCGGCGGCCTTCATAAGGGCTTCCTGTATGTCGAAGTGGCGGCGTTCAATAATACCATTAGCTCGAGAGTTGTATGCGCTAATACGGATGTGATTGATGTGGTATCGGTCGCGAAGCCAATCTAGTGCGGCGACAAACGGGGTTCCGTTGTCGGTAACGAGTTCCGGGCACGCACCAAATCGACAGAGAATATCTTCAAAAATGAATCGTCCGATGCTTTGTCCGGTTTCGGAACGGAGTAAGCGGAACTCGGGGTAGCCGGAGAGTGCGCATCGAGCGTGAACAATGTATCGGAACCCTCCTGCTTTCGGCATGAACTTAGTGTCGATGTGTACCTTGGCAAATAACGGGGCAATCTTCGGAACGCTGGGAGGGATCAGGATTTGAGTTGTCTGACGGAGTTGGCATTCGTGGCAGGTGCGGATGTAGTACTTGACGTCGGGTCCGAGGCTAGGCCACCAGAAGCGGTCGAGAAGTCTAGCCCGGACGGAGTAGACTCCTTTATGTCCGAGATCGTCATGCACAGTCTTGACGAGATTCCATCGTCTGTCGGGTTCTATTACGAGTTGGTGGTTGCCGTTCCGGGTTTTCCGCCACAGTCGGCCGTTCTTGACAAAGAAAGTGGTTGCATAGCGAACAAAGGTGGTGAATTCGTGATTTTCCATCCCGGGCGGTCGGAGGCATGTTTCCAGGAAGGTCTTGACTTGTCCGAGACGATATTCTCTAGCACGCGCGCGATCGGTTGTCGGAAATGTCTCGGAAGGTTTGGTATCGTTCGGAACAGTGAACACGGAACTGCAACAGAAGGCGTAAGCTTGGTCGATCCATTCCTCGAAGTCATCTTCTTCTTCTGGGTCGGCTTCGGCGCGCGGACGTCGAGACAGTCCGTCGGTACAAGCAAACTGCGGGGCCGGAACGTGTCGGAACTCAAAGTCGAACAGCAGGATTCCGGCGATCCATCTGTTGATTGTGGCATTCGGCTGTAGGTCCGGGTTATTTATCATACCCTTAACGTAGACGGCATCCATTTCCACTACTAACTTCCTTACTCCGATAAGGTGAATTCGTAGGGCACGGAGCGCGCGGAACAATCCGAAGAGTTCGATCTTGGCTTGGGAGTATCGGGATTGCGCTTCGTTCCAGTTAATCGATCCGAATCGGTTGATTCGACGACGACCGTCGAGGTGTTCTTGTCCGAGATAGAATCCTACACCAATAATAGATGAGTCCACGGCGACAATAACCTCCATGTCCGACTCATAGTCAATGGCACATAAGGCGGGGCTATTGATAACGGCGTCTTTGAGTTTGTCCATCGCTACCATGTGTTCCGAACGGAACTCGAACGGAACGTCGTGCTTGGTCAAATGCGTGAGTGGTCTAGCAAGCTGAGCAAAATTTCGAATAAACATGCGGAGGACACCTGCGGTTCCGAGGAATCCTCTAACTTCGGAGACGGATCGACATGCGGGCCAGTCGCGGATTTTCTGGACTTTTGAATCATCTGGCTCCCTTCCGGCGTAGGTACACTTATGGCCTAAGACGGTTGCGTACGGTCGGAACGCACACAGCTTCGGACCGGAGAACGTTCCGTGGACTGCTTTGACTCGCTGTATGACGCGGTTTAGGTCGTGGGCGTGTTCCCATACGAATCGTCGGATACCAGGGTTTCCGGGAACGGTTTCGTACGTTCCGTCCGGAAGTTCGTATCTTGTAGTTCCGCCTTTGACATAGACGTCATCGGCGTAGGGTTGTGCTGTATTAGGAATTTCGTCCTGTAAAATAAAAGTAATATCACCGTGCATAATTTGAAAAGAATTAGTATAACCCATCGGAATAACAGTAAGTCGGAACGTTCCGAGTGGTGTCTGAAACGTTGTAAGATCGCGAGAGCGTTCATCGAGAGAGCGTTGGTCGAAGGCAACGAAGAGATCTAGCGCGGAGTAAATGGCCCTTCCGGAGAAGGATTCAACAACCTGTTCAATCATCGGAGGTACGGATGAGTCTCGGATCGAAACTCGGTTGAGTTCCTGGAGGTCGTGGACCAGGCGCAGAGACTTTCCGTCTTTCTTTACTACGGTAAACCATCGGGAACGGTAAGATGAGTTTGACGGCTCGTAAACTCCGGTGGCGATTTTGTCTTTGAGAATTTTCACGACTGCGTCGAGGTTTCCCTGTGGAATCCGGATGTTCCTTTGTACCCATGGAATATGCGGAACGGTCGGAATCAAAATCGGATCGAAGTATTCCGGGTCCAGGGCGCCTTTCTCGAGCTCGTTCCAGGCAAAGGCGTCCTCATGCATCGAAATCAGGTTGATCAAAAGCTGGCGCTCTTCTGGCCAGAGGAAGTTGCATGGATCGATGTCAAGAGCTTCCATGCGTTCTTGCGTGAAACGGTGTGTTGGGACAAACGGCTTGGGGTGCAGCGGTAGTTCCGGCATGTCCTTCAACGGATCAGGATGCTTCCGTCGAACGATCCGAAACTCTTCCGGGAGAGTTCCGGCGACTGGTCTAACCTTCTTTGCTACCTTCTTGTATGCAAATACGTTTTCTCCAGGGCCGTCGGGCGTGTATAGAACGAAGGGGTCTAATCCTGGGGCGGCTGACGGGGTGACTGGACAACCGAGGAGCGGATTGACTATGGCGGAGACTGGTGCGTGTCTATCGTAGGATGGCGTGTGCGCGTCGGGAATTGCGGCTTCGGTAGTATCGGAACTCGAATCGGAACACCGTTTGTCCTGAACACCGAGGGGCTGATTGACTAATATAGGAGTTGAGAGATCAGTGATTACCGCGAATCCTTGTTCGTCGCGTTTCTGCGGAACGGATCGCGTTCCGGTCATAACTCGGCACTTCCGTTGACGATCCGAGGGATCCGATAGTGTTATGGACTGGTCGCCGTTAATGAAGTCCTTCGTTTCGCATTCCGTGATAGCGAAGAATGGTCGGCCTAGGAGTGCCTCGAACGGGGCTTGACGAACGACTTGAGCTTGGAGGGCGATGTCGACTCCAGCGATATTGATCTTTACGTTCTCAACAGCACCGAGCGTCGGCGCTTGTCCGGAGTCGGCGGTTTCGAGCATAATTGCGAGATCGGAACGCAGATGGATTCCGAGACGTTTCCATACATCCTCGCGAATGATGCAGAGTGTTGCTCCTTGGTCTAGAATACAGTGGATTTCTTCAGTATCTTCGAAGATGGCTTTAACTGTACGTAACGGCATAGCCTGTTCTGCAACCGACTCTGGGCTCCACGCGTGCTGTGAGACTTGAGCTACGATTGCATCTTCGGAAGTCGTTGGTTCCGAGGGTTCCGTCGAGACAAGGTGCGTGGCGGCGTTCGGAACTCGCCTAGCGGATGACAGTTCCTTGACTTGCTTTCGGACATCAGGTGCAATCGACAACAGCTCCTTCAGGGTGAGGCTGATGCTGGAGTCTAGAAC
>NW_006760451.1:0-4923 GCF_000271605.1 Fomitiporia mediterranea MF3/22
CCCTTCAGTACTACATTTACTGTTAGGCCTCTACAAAATCCTAGAGTACATAGTCAGGGTCTGAGAGTTCTAAGGTAACTTTTAGATTTGTAAAAAAGGCTTCTTACTACAAATCCTGCTTGTCACTCATTATTACTCTAATGACCTAACAGATATACTGTTGCTTCTACAGACAGTCCTTAATTTGGTGTCCTGACTTTCTGTAGACAAAGTATGCTCCTTACTTTCAGGCTTCTCTAATGTTTATCAGAACAGATTGATTGTAAATTATAGGCAGATTGATCTGAGGGCTCAGAACTGTCAGAGCCAGACACATGTGTAAACATTCTGTACAGACTTAATACATTTGAGCTACAGCTTGGTCAAAGGAAATGGCACACATCTTCTACTCAGTATAAGTGACTAGTTCTAGCATTATTCTAAGAATCTTATTAACCAGTTTCAGGTGAAGAGCTTTTTCAAGCATTCTAATAAGAACATTATCAAACCTAAGTATGAATCCTACCTTCTAGGCCAGAATATCAAACTCCTGAAAGAAGGCATTAGTGGAATGTTTGCCCTGTCACAGAGACACAAGCTTGTTCTACACATTGTACTTCTTATTCAGATTAATAAAGGAAGCACAGAGCTGCCCTATGAATTCTGAATACAACTCATTGTTCTAAAGTCAGATTAGGCTTCCAATCTAATGTCCTTCAATCCAGTTCTGGGCCCAGGTGGCTGTGTTGCCTTCCTTCATGAAGGAGAGGACAAATAGGACATGATTAAGATCTGAGAATAAATTGGTTAAAGTAGCAGCTATGTATAGTTCAACTTAGCACTAGAAGTCCTTAAAGTACTACTTATTAAAGTCTGAAGGGTAGGCTACATACACTTTCTTTCTAGAACAGGTTGTAACTTCCAGAACAATTAGAACAAGTTCTAAAGGGGCTGAGAGTATGTAGTTAGTAAAGGCCTCTTAGATAGAAGTCTATACATATTGAGCTAGTTCAGCTTGTAACTACTAATCTAGCAGGACAGTAGGGGTGACAGTTGGCATAGGAGGGTCCATGTTTACACTACAAAGGAATTAGCACTAAACTAAAAAGGGTAATAAATAGAAGAAGAGTAGTAAAAGTTTAAAAGGGTTTAAAAAGTTTAAAATTTAAAAATGTAAAAGGGTTGGGACAAAGAAAAGAGATCAACACAACAGTAAGTACTAATACTTGAAACATAGGAGAGTCATAGAGTAGTAATGGGTAGTCTTAATCTGATGTCAGCAACAGTATAGAGGGGACCTGAAGGCTCAGTGAGGGGACCTAGGCTACAACTATTCTACACAACAGAAATACAGAATGTAAGTACTAGAACATAGTTAGAACTTGTGGAACAGGTGGAGAGAGAGAGTGAGACAAGAGTAGGGTATATAGAGTGAGCCTAAGAGTACAGGACTACCTAGAGTAGACAAGATCAAGACTACAGGACTAGTCTGATCTTGTACACCTATATATACTAAACTACACAAGAGTACTCAGAGAGTATGAGCTACTAAGAATGATAAGCCACAAAGAATGAAAGAAAGGAAGGTCAAAGATAAAGGTACAAAGAATGAAGGGATAGACAAAGGGTAAGAGACTATAGAATGAACAAAGAATGAAGGGGTGGTCAAAGGAATAGAATGATAAAGTAAGGAAGGGTAGTAGTAAGAGTCAGCACACATATAGTCTATAGACAGCACCCTTAAGGGACAGAAGTCCTGAGTTCTAGTACAGAAGGGTGTGGAACCCTTAGAACTGAAGGTACAAGAGTAGAGAATTGTAACAATATTGTAGCAGAATTGGACAGAGTAGTAGCCAAGTTATGTATTACAGTATTTTGTTTAATTCTGTATTTTCCATGTTTACAATTAACAGTTCTAATCTTGTATCTCATCAAGGCTGTAGAACTAATGCTAGAAGATGTAGAACTGTACAGAACTAGTTGTAAGGATACAGATGATCTAGACAACTGTGCTTTAGATTCTATACTTGAAGTAGAACTAAGTACAGAAGTTACAGACTCCTGATCTGAGAATGTACAATTTTTCAATATACCCTCCTAGTCTTGTACAGGAAACTAAAACATAAGGATTGATTCCCTACCAGTAACACCTAACTGTTGTGCAAACCCTGTAAATACTGTGTTCAACCACAGTTCTGTATACTTTGTTACATTTTACATTCACATGCTTCTAATCTTTCATAACATTCCTTCTCATTTACAATAAAGTGTAAAAACCCATACAACAGTCTATAACTATAAAAAACCTTTATACAAATTATAATTCCTTTCTACTTATTCCTATTCTATTCTACTAGTTCTATACATTGAAACTCCTGTGAAGTGTCTAAGAGAAGATCACAGGTGATTTTGTTAAGTTCAAGGGGGAGCTAAACCATGAGTCTTAGGAGACTAGAGTGGTTCTGAACAGGTGTGAGTTCTTCTGGCACAGTTGCAACCTTGGAAGAGTGATGTGAATATCAGAAAGTGTACTTTGCAAAGCACACAACAAACAATCTGATACAGAAAATGATAAAGACTAAAACTATGCCTCATACTAGAGGACTTCAAGACAAGAGACAAGAGCTAAATCAATGGGTGAACTATCTGAATTCCCCCTGTATCTAGTACATGAGTAGCTGTATTTATAGTTTTCTGAGTTCTGGAAAAGCATAGTACTAACAGGGAAGTGTCATGACTGAACAAAAGAAAAATAACGAAATATACAAGAACAAATAAGAGAACCTTTTGCCAGAGGTTGGAAGAAAATAGGGTGAAAATGTATGAGGAAAATTTAAGTAGTCTGCATTCTAGCCACAGGAAATGTTATGCAAAAGGGAAAAGCAAGATTTACATTGAAAGAAATAGAAGGTTCTCATACTGTTATCATCTGATTGGTACAGACAAAGTGCAGAGAGTTCCGAGATTTCTGGCAGTCTCCTGAGATCAACACTTTGATTGCCCTGATGTCCTATCTGATTGGAAGATCACAGTACTTTGATCTGGGCAATGATGACATAATAGTTTGCTGAGCCACTCACTGTGACACAACTTGTGTTCTGAGCCTGTAATAAGCATGTGATCCATACATCCTGTGGAGAAAACAATGTATGTAAGCCAATTCTGAGACTGTACACTCTTACAGTTCTGTTTGCAAATGCTTGCAATGTAGAATAGTTGAGTGTTCTCAGAGTAGGCTTCTATGAGTCACATGGGTGTTCAGAATTGATTGCTGTGATTGTCTGCATGTGATGTACAGTTCTTAGTGTGATGCTGATTGTTTCATCTTCCAGCATGTCTGCTTGTGACTGTCCACAGTCACATGGTTGATTTAATGATTGGTAGGCTGAATGTAAGTTCTGTGTGTGTGTGAACATTGTTGCTTATTCTTCCTGCTTCCTTCCATCACTCTCACCATGTCATTGCTGCTCCCTAGCAAATCTGACAGTAAGTGTTGCACCCTTTTCCACTCTTTTTATACTGATTTTGTGATTTTCCTCAGAAATTGTATGTACAACAATGTAGTAGCCAGCAAGGGAATGGACATGGATGACAAGCTAGTTGAATGTACACTCAGTGAGTACCTCTGTGAAGTGCATTGTCTCTGGCTCATATGCTGATGTGCTCCACAGGTTCCAATGCAGAAAACAAACCAGAGGACAAGGTTGTAAAGGAGGAAACTGACAGATTGACTACAGATCCTGAGTCTGAAGACAAAGAGAGCTCAGACAATAATGCTCACAATGACAACAATTCAGAGGGCAAGGAGGTTTTGTCTGTGCCAGTGGAGGGTCAATCTGGCAGTAAGTCTCCTATTTCCTGATTTCTGATCTGTCTACTAACACAGAACATCTTGTAGATTGTAAGGCAACAGTAGAGGAGCTTGCAAAAGTAAAGGAGGACAAAGCTGCTGCTAGGGCTAAAGTGAAGGCAGAGGCCAAGAAAGTAACACAGGCTAAGGTTAAGGAAGAGGCTCAGGCCAAGGCAAAGAAGGAGAAGGAGAGGGGAAAGGAGAAGGAGAAGGAGAAGGCTACAGCCTTGGCACAGTCAGCAACAAAGTAGAAGGATAGGAAGGAAAAGGAGGGGTCCAAAGGTATGTGTGTAAGTATGGCTAACAAATTGTGTACAATAACTAACTGTTTACACAGGTTCTGATACTGTTACAAATGCAGAAAGGTCAAAGGTGGTAGTAGAAAAGGGGAACAAGCCAGGTACAAATTAAATGTATGGCTAACAAATTGTGTACTACTAATGTTGTTTTTGCCTAGTTCCTAAAGAAGTTGTAAAACTGGAAAAGAAAAAGCCAGTTATAGAGAAAGAGAAGGTTGATACAAGAAGGGATGGGAAGGAGAAATGAGTCATAGTCAGTAAGTACAAGTATGGCTAACAAATTGTACCAAGCTAATACAATGTTTCTCCTAGTTCCTCAAGTGGTTATGAAGCCAGAAAAGAAGAAAGAGGACAAAAGCAAGGAAAAAGGTAATGTGGATGAGGGGTAGTTGATTTTCTAAGTATACTGACTCCATTTTGTTGTCTAGAGCCAGTACTGGTGCTCCTGAGCAAGAAGCACACTATTGTAGAGGTGGAGATTCCAGTCTCTAGCAAGGAAACGTGTGCAAAAAACCAGAAGGTTGTGGTGGAGTCTTCAAGCAAGGAGGACAAGGATATCCCTCTGTTACAGTTCTCTACTCTTATACCTTCAGTTCCAAGGGTTCTGCACCCTTCTGTACCGGAACTCAGGACTTCTGTCCCTCAGGGGCACTGTCTATGAACTATATGCATGCTGACTCTTGCCACTACCCTTCCTTACTTCATCATTCCATTCCTTTGACCACCCCTTCATTCTTTGTATCATTCTATGGTCTCTTACCCTTTATCCATCCCTTCATTCTTTGTACCTTTATC
>NW_006760452.1:0-4905 GCF_000271605.1 Fomitiporia mediterranea MF3/22
AAGTGTAGCCTAGTAGGTTGGTAGTAGAGTACTTCCAAGTACTAGGTAACTTAAGTTAATAAAACTATCTTTTGAGGGCCAAACTGGCCTCCTTATATACCTTTTGCTAGAGTAATGTTACTCTAGTAACTTTAGTAACTCCCTTCACTGTTGTTCCTATAAAGTGGAGCTAGCTAATCCTTTAGACTGTATGCTACACTGGTTTGTGTCTTCTATTAATCTGCTGACACTAGTTTGTGTCTTCTTGTATCCTAGATTAATCTTCTAATGACTCCTTTACTGTATTGTTATGTCTTCTATACTTCCTCTCATACTTCTAATGACTCATTATGAGTCCTCCTGACTAGTTATACTGTGTAAGCTGTGTAATACTTTTCTCATGAAGTAGAGCTCTCTATTGTTCCTATGACTCTGTCTGACTCAACCTGTACTTCCTGTACACTGGTTTGTAATACACTTTCTTATAAGGTAGAGTATTATGACTTCTAATGACTCCTTATGACTCTTGTAATATAAAGGGCTGTACTTCTGTACTGCCTCTAGAACTTACAACCAAAGTTCTAGACTGTCTTGTGTACACTCTAGAACTGACAACTAATGTTCTAAATCTTTCTCTAAGTCTTCTTTAATAGACTTAGTTTAGAAGACAATTATCCTTATTAACTTCTAGCCTTATCTTTATACTTCTGTATTCAATCATAGAACTTACAACCAAAGTTCTAAATTGCCTCATGTATTCCTTATATTATCCTCATATAGTCCTCATGTTTATGACTTTATTACTTTCCTATCTGTATGGGCAAAGTGTATAAAGAAGACTACTTTCTTATAGTCTCTCCTTAGAGCTCTTAGTTCCCTTTCCTTCACTAGTACTAGTCCTCCTCAAGTATAGAGCTTTAGAGTATTAGCTCTAGCTCTTTCCTAGCTTTAATAGTCCTTTGTCTTTGTACAAAGTGTTCCTAGCTAGCTATGTAATTTCTCCTTAAGTAAGTATAATATTTTCCTTTTATCTCTTCAGGTTTTCTCTTAGTCTTTTTCCTTTATACTTCTTACTCTGGACACTATACTCTTTCCAGATCCCCTCTCTATACAAGCATTCTAAATGACTTGTCTTTAGTTAAGGTTATTAAGTAATACTGTGCTAGAGTATGTGTTTAACCTTAGAGAGATAAAGACCTTGTCCTCAGGTTTTGTTACCTTTTCCTAACTGACTTAGTACCTACTCCTTCCTGTCCCCTCTCTCTACTAATGGCTTGATCACCTATTAGTAATGATTAGAGGTTAATAATACTGAGCTAGAGTTCTTACTAAGTAGGACAACAAAGGTAGCCTAGTTGATCTGGCCAATCTTTAGACTTGTAACTAATAGGGTTTTGTATATAAACTACTTGGTCCCAAGTCTTGAGTTAAGCTTTTTCAAACTTAGTTACTGTATTTTACAATTCCTAACAGACAAGGTCTTTATCTCTCTAAGGTTAAATACATACTCTAGTACTGTATTACTTAATAACCTCAACCAAAGACAAGTCATTTAGAATGCTTGTATAGAGAGAGGATCTGGAAAGAGTATAGTGTCTAAAGTAAGGAGAATGGTAGAGAAAGACTAGGAGAAAACCTGAAGAGATAAAGGAAAATATTATACTTACTTATAGGAGAAATTACATAGTTAGCTAGAAACTCTTTATATAAAGACAAAGGACTATTAAAGCTAGTAAAGAGTCAGAGTTAGTACTCTAAATCTCTATACTTGAGAAGGACTAGTACTAGTGTAAAGGAAAGGAACTGAGAGCTCTGAGGAGAGACTATAGGAAAGTAGTCTCCTTTATACACTTTGTCTATACAGATAGGAAAGTAATAAAGTCATAAACATGAGGACTATATGAGAACAATATGAGGAATATATAAGGTAATCTAGAGCTTTGGTTGTAAGTTTTATGATTGAATACAGAAGTACAAAGATAAGGCTAGAAGTTAATAAGGATAATTGTCTCCTAAACTAAGTCTATTAAAGAAGACTTAGAGAAAGATCTAGAACATTAGTTGTCAGTTCTAGAGTGTACACAAGACAGTCTAGAACTTTGGTTATAAGTTTTAGGGGTAGTACAGAAGTACAGCCTTTTATATTACAGAAGTTATAATGAGTCATTAATAGTCATAATACTCTACCTTATAAGAAAAAGTATTACAAACTAGTATACAGAAAGTACAGGTTAAGTTAGACAGAGTTATAAGAAGACTATAAGAACAATAGAAAGTTCTACTTTATAGGAAAAGTATTACACAGCTTACACAGTATAACTAGTTAGGAGGACTTATAAGGAGTCATTAGAAGTATGAGAGGAAGTATAGAAGATATAATAATACAGTAAAGGAGTCATTAGAAGATTAATTTAAGATATAAGAAGACACAAACTAGTATTAGAAGATTAATAAAAGACACAAACCAGTGTAGTATATAGTCTAAAGGATTAGCCAGCTCTACTTCATAAGAACAATAGTAAAGGGAGTTACTAAATTTACTAGAGTAATATTACTCTAGTAAAAGGTATATAAGGAGGCTAGTTTAGCTCTCAAAAGATAGTTTTATTAACTTAAGTTACTTAGTACTTGGAAGTACTCTACTATTAACCTACTAGGCTACACTTACAGCTTGACTAAAGTAGGACTCCTCTACCCTCTCACTCTACAAGTCTACAAGTCTTACCCTCTATACTCTATTCTATTACTATTCCTAAGAACTAGGACTAGTAAAGTGAGTATATCTTACACTTTGATAAAACTCTAACTTAGTTACAAATCTTTACTATTCTAGTAAAGCTCTAGTCTACTAAGGGGAACTCAAACCTGGAGCTAGTACATAAGTATATAAATTCTAATACTTACTTTATAATATTAACTAACCTTAATAATTAGTATTCAAAGTAGGTAGACAAGTTACTCTACTACTTAGAACAGTTGTTAAGGTAAGTAACTTTCTTTTGTAGTAAGAAAAGAAAGATTAATTAAGAAGTGCTACTAGTTCTTAATTACTTAGTAGCTTATACACAGGAACAAGTGTTAATACTAGGAGGTATTAAAGGAATACTATTTTGAATACAGGAGGAAATTCCCTTAGACTCTTTCAAGTAAGGAAGAGTAGTATTAACTGTTGCCTATACAACAGACACTCCTATCAATTAACAAATTTGGATTGAACAAATCCAAGAATACTCAGGCTACTTATACACATTATAACAATATTATAATTTGTTACACAGTACACTACTTGTACTAGAACAAGGATATTCAGATATTGTAAAAGTAAGTAACTTTTGTAATATTATACTAAACAAAGTTAACAAGCTATAAAAGTGGCTTTGTATCAGATTAAGAAAAGGACTAGAACACTATACATACAACAACTAGTACTAGGTACAGGCAGAAGCTTATTATTATACAGTCCTTTATTATTAAATCCCTCAGTCATTCTCATATTCCTACTACTTGTAGAAACACTCTTTGTTATATATTCTTAGAGTAGGAGGAAGAGTCAATTAGGGAACAGTACAAGATTGGCTCAAAGAACAAGTTTACACTCTAGCCACTCTTATTCAAACAAATTAGGGACCTATTATAGTCTTTAAGTTATAAGGACAAAGGCTTAGATACAACAATTTTTAGGTCTTAACAGAACAATTAAGTCTACTCAAAGTCAAGACTTACATTATAAAACTATACAAAGGGAAATCACATACTTGTATAGTCTTATACAAGTAGAACAACAAGGAGAAAAGCTGGAAGGAATACAATCAGATCTGGATACACAGAGTTTGAATATTTTCAATATTCATACAAAACTATAAGAAATCTTGGATAAAATACAGGACCTTACTGTAAGGATTTGATTTACTGGTTTGTATTTTATTATTACTACATTACTGATTGTGTCAGATCATTACACAGTAGGACCCACAAGCACATATATTCTCATTGTAGTTAGTTACACTTTCTCCTCATGTATCTACACATGTATACCCCTATAAAAGACAGTATTGACCACTGGGTAAAGGGGATTCTTTTCCCCTGACCCCTTGCTTGAGTACTAGGTTATCCCAGTCAGTAGTTGAGTGAACTAAGGGTGATTAGAATTCTCTTGTGAGGAACAGTGAGTTTCCTTACATATTTTTGACTGTACCCACCTAGCACCAAAACCCCTTGCTGGACACTGAGGAACCAAAGGGTCTGATCAACCCTAGGTCTCCCTCATTGTCTAGTACCCATCAAGAATTTTTCATGAGTAAAGTTACAATTTTCGAGTAGAAACAGAGACTACTTACTGGATTGGCCCCTAGTAGGTTCACAATGCTTCAGAATGCTGTGGAACGCTTCTGGAATGCATTAACACATATTAATATGGACTAGCACTGGATATGCTGGAGGTTTGCATCGATTGGATGGGTCAAGGACCAGGCATCTGTGACAGTGAAAAGGAACAAACAGGTGTGCATTGAGTTTACAGGCAATAGACAACAAGATTATCCATTGGATATTGATTACAATGTGGCTGCCAAGCCTTGACAGACGATTCCTGGAGGGTACCCAAGTCTGGATATTGACACTAACATGCCAGGATGTAAGTCCTCATCCCTTGTAGGCTGGAGGCAACCTGATGAACTTATTCCAGGTGATAAGTCCTTGTCTACACAAGGCTGGAGGCACCCTGATGAACTAGTACATACTAATAATGTAGAACTAAGGCATGTAACTGTACTAGCACATATAGTTAGACAAACACACACTGTAGAGTAGACACTAGCAAGTATTGACACTACTAGGCTCAGAGAAATAGCAAACAAAGGTACAGAGAGTGGAAACACTCAGGCAATTGTTCTTGAGGATTCAGACAGTTGAGTTCAGGATGAACAG
>NW_006760453.1:0-4903 GCF_000271605.1 Fomitiporia mediterranea MF3/22
AAATCTGTACAATCCAACTACCACTTCTACATTCTGAGATCTTGGAACGTTTAGAATGTTACTCAGCCCTGTTTACTACTCAGTAGTTTGTCTATAGTATTAAGCAGGGATGGTCTTAGCTGAGTTCACAGCTAAGGACATGAGTCTGTCCTTGTTGAAAGAGAGAGGTTAATAAGGAAATGTTAGTACATATACTCACCCTCTTAGACAACAAGGCTGTGTAAGCTGTACATTCCCTTCAGAACAAGTAGCAGTTCATCTAAGAACATTCTAGACACTAGCTCTAAGTTCCTGTCCTCTTAGCTCCCTTCTCAGGATCCCCCCAGATCTGAACAACAGCTCTGGTAGACAGTAGATACACTAGTTTGTGTATTAATAAGGCCTTTGTACAGGAACACCACCTCCCTACTCAATACATTCCACTTCTGATCCTAGTATACAATGTGGACAGAACCCTGAACTAGAATGGTCAGATTACTGAGTTTGTCCAACTATGAATGACCATTCAGGATTACAAGGAAAGTATTGAGTTTAGAGTCACTAATCTCAGAAAGATAGATGTCTTCATCAGATTCAAATGGCTCAAGGCTCACAACCCTACTATTGACTGGTTGAAGTAGACACTTGTGTTTGATCAGTGTCCCAAGTCTTACAGCTACCTTGTACTACTGTTCTGAGTGAATGTAGACACTTCTAATGTTACTAACAGTTCTGATGAAGGTGACTAGTTGTTCTTCTTTGACTAGGATAGATATGTGGATACATATTCTAGTCAAGGTAGAATAGAGTCAATCCAAAGGATGTTAGAGACAGAACCAGTCTAGAACCCTTTCAGAACAACTCTACTCTGGAACACACACAGACCTAGCCTGCTGGATTTTGTCTGAGAGTTCCCTAAAGTCTTTAGTAAAGAGGAATTTGACCAGCTTCCTGAACACTGTCCCTAGGACTATGTAATTGAATTGACTGAGGGTTTCCAACCTAAGGATTGTAAGGTCTACCTGCTCAACAGAGACAAGTAGGAGGCACTTGACAAGTTCCTTCAGGAAAATCTTCAGAATGGCTAGATCCAACCCTTAAAGTCCTCTATAGCCTCCCCTTTCTTCTTTGTCAAAAAGAAAGATGGGAAGCTCTGTCTAGTCCAGGATTATTATTGTCTTAATAAGGGTACTGTCAAAAACAAGTACCTGCTCCCTCTGATTCAGGAGCTCATTGATAAGACACATACATTCAGGGTTTTTACTAAGTTGGACGTTTGATAGAGATACAATAATATTCAGATCCAAGACAGAGATGAGTAGAAGGCTGTGTTCTGAACCAATTACAGATTGTACAAACTGACTATAATGTTTTTCAGACTAACTAATTTGCCTACAACATTCTAGTCATTCATGAATCACATCCTTACAGATCTGATTGACTCAGAGCACATTAGTGTGTATCTGGATAACATTCTGATCTTCACCCAGACAGTTGAGCACTATTACTAACTGATTCAAGCAGTTCTACAACAGCTCTAAGATAATAAACTGTTCCTCTAAGAAGTAAAGTACTCTTTTGCACAGGAGTCAGTAGATTATCTAGGCTTCATGATTGGTGGAGGAGAGGTCTGTATGGATCTAGTAAAGGTAACTACAGTTCAGAACTGACTACAACCTCAGAACCTGAAACAGGTCCAAGCATTCCTTAGGTTTGTAAACTACTACTAATGCTTCATTTGAGGCTTCAGTACTATTGCCCAGCCCCTTCACAATCTCACTAGCAAAGATGTTCCTTAGTAATGGGAGGAGCAGTAGTAGTCTGTGTTTGAGTCCCTAAAGTAGGCTATTACTAGCAAGCCTGTATTAGTAGTTCTGACAGTTGTAAACAAGTTCTGAGTCAAAGCTGACTCTTCTGACTTTACAAATAGAGTAGTACTGTCCTAGTTCATTGACAGAAAGTAGTGTCTGATAGTGTTCCAATCAGAATCCCTCTCTGTAACAGAACAGAACTACTCTATCTATGACAAGGAACTCCTTACAATTGTCTGTTCCCTAGAAGAGTAGTGTCAATATCTCCTTAGTACTGTACAGAAGTTTGAGATTTAGAGTGATCACCTTAATCTCTAGTACTTCCAGGCACTCTAGAAGCTCAACTACTACCAAGCCTGCTGAATGTTAGAACTATAGGACTTTGACTTTGTGCTGACCTACAAACCCAGAATACAAATAATGAAAGCTGATTTACTCTTGAGACAAGTAGGTTATGAAAGGGGGGAGAATGATAATGAAAATCTTGTTCTCCTAGACAATTCCTGTTTTGTGTCTGAGACAATCTGAGAGATCCAACTCAAATCTGAGGATGTTGACTTTGTCACCCACATACAGTAAGCTCTAAGACACATGTAGGACTAGGTTGTAGTGAAGCAGCTAGAGAAGCAGGTAAGGGATTAGGAGGAGGATAAGGATGGACAGGTTTACTAGAAAGGCTGACTGTACATTCTGAAGGATTGGAAGCTGTAGGAGGACATTGTCTGAGCTCATCACAACAATCTGACTGTAGAACATTTGGGCTAACACAAAACACAGGAACTCATTACTCAGAACTACTGGTGGCCCAGAATGTAGAGGGAAATCCTAAAGTATGTGACTGGTTATAATATGTGTCAACAGACTAAGGCTTACCAGACAAGGGTTTAGGCTCCCCTACATCTGTATTGGATCCTAGATCACCCTTAGGAAGAAGTCTTAGTGGACCTGATTGGCAAACTACCTGAGTCTCAGGGTTACAACACTATTTGCATGATTGTCAACTGATTCTCTAAGCAAGTCCACACAGTTCCAACCTAAACAGAACTCACTTCTGAAGGTATAGTGTGCATTTATTGAGATCATGTCTTCTAGTTACACAGACTCCCTCAGAAGCTCATTCATGATTGTAGACCACAATTTGAGTCAAAATTCATGTAGGACTTATATGTACTTCTCAGAATTTAAGGGAACCCTTCTACTACCTATTACCTGTAGACTGACAGTCAAACTGAGTGAGTCAATCAGGAGATTAAGCTCTACCTCTGGATGTTCATCAATCATCAGTAATCAGATTGGTCTGAATAGCTAGCTCTGGCAGAATTTGTGTACAATAACTAGTAACACTCTACAACAGGACAATCCCTGTTCTTCCTCAATCATAAGAGACATCTGTACCAGGGGACAGTTCTGAACTGGAATAGCAGTTCTGAATCTGTAACAGACTTTGTAGAACAGATGCACAGAACCAGGGAGGATGTATGAGCTCTTTTAGAAAAGGTAGTACAGGTTATGAAGTAGAACTATGATTGGAAGAGGTCTGTGGCCAAGGATTACCAGCCTAGTGACAAAGTTATACTGGAAGCCACTAACCTGACTATGGATTGCCCAATGAAGAAGTTGGACAATAAGTGCTTCAGACCCTTCATTATTGAAAAGAAGGTTAGTGCCTCTGTCTACAAACTCTAACTTCCAGCAACATGGAAGTGTATACACCCAGTGTTCAACAAGGTTCTACTGTCTTAGTACTACAATCCAGGTTTTCCTTCACAACAAAGACCCCTACTACCTCCACCAGAACTCATCAGTTCTGAACTAGAATACAAAGTAGAGTACATAGTAGATGCTAAGCTACTGTGTAGAAAACTCAAATTCCTTGTTCACTAGAAAGGGTACCCAGTTGAGGAGTGTACTTGGGAACCTGCTGAGAACCTCACTCATACTCCTAAGGCAATTCAAGACTTCTATCAGCTTCATCCTGGTGCTCTGTACAAACTCAGCCTCACAGATTTCCAAGCCTTACTGTTCTGACCTATGTCTAAGCTACTAACCAAGCCTAATGTTCACCAATCAGGACAATTGGTTTTAGAGGGGGGGTGATGTTACAATTCTCTACTCTCTTACCTTCAGTTCTAAGGGTTCTACACCCTTCTGTACTGGAACTCAGGACTTCTGTCCCTCAGAGGCACTGTCTATAAACTATATGTGTACTAACTCTTACTACTACCCTTCCTTACTTCATCATTCCATTCCTTTGACCACTCCTTCATTCTCTGTTCATTCTATGGTCTCTTACCCTTTGTCTATCCCTTCATTCTTTGTACCTTTATCTTTGACATTCCTTTCTTTCATTCTTTGTAGCTTATCATTCTTAGTAGCTTATACTCCCTGAGTACTCTTGTGTAGTTTAGTATATATAGGTATACAAGATCAGACTGGTCCTGTAGTCTTGATCTTGTCTACTCTAGGTAGTCCTGTACTCTTAGGCTCACTCTATATACTCTACTCTTGTCTCACTCTCTCTCTCTGTCTGTTCTACAAGTTCCAACTATGTTCCAGTACTTACATTCTGTATTTCTGTTGTGTAGGATAGTTGTAGCCTGGGTCCCCTTGCTAAGCCTTCAGGTCCCCTCTATACTGTTGCTGACACACTGAGTGTATGTACTTCCATGTTGCTGGAAGTTGGAGTTTGTAGACAGAGGTACTAACCTTCTTTTCAATAACAAAGGGTCCAAAGTGTTTGTTGTCCAACTTCTTCATTAGACAATCTGTGGTCAGGTTAGTGGCTTCCAGCATAACTTTGTCACCAGGCTAGTAATCCTTGGCCACAGACCTCTTCCAATCATAGTTCTACTTTATAACCTATACTACCTTTTCCAAAAGAGCTTGTGTATTCTCCCTAGTTCTGTGTATCTGTTCTACAAAGTCTGTTGTGGATTTGGAACTACTGTTCTGGTTTAGAACTGTCCCCTAGTACAGATGTCTTCTATAATTGAGGAAGAACAGGGACTGTCCTGTTGTAGAGTGTTACTAGTTATTGTACACAAATTCTGTTAAAGCTAACTATTCAGACCAATCTAATTACTGATGATTAATGAACATCTAGAGGTAGAGTT
>NW_006760454.1:0-4879 GCF_000271605.1 Fomitiporia mediterranea MF3/22
ACCATTCTTACTTCATGTCTAGAAAGAAGGGGTTCTTGATATTAAGGTATTTTTAGTAACATTACTTGTTCTTTAGAGATAGTTACTTTATCTAATAAAGTAGTTATTTCTTTATCTGTATTAATATCTTTATCTAATGAATGTGACCTTATACTAGATTCTGGTTGTATGTCTAGTATACTTCTTGAAGGGCTCTGTTACAATTCCTGTGTTGTTAAACTTTTAATAAGTATTACAGGTGTTATAAATTCTGGAATAGGAGTTATAGAAGCTTTTCCTTTACCAACTCTTTCTTTTTCTGAAAACTAAAGACTTTCTAATCCACTACTATCTGACTCTGAATCTGATAGTATAGGTGGTTTGTAGGAAAACTTTTTTGTCTTGGTTTTCTTCATACTTCTAATTTGAGAGTATT
Organism: Fomitiporia mediterranea MF3/22; assembly: GCF_000271605.1. NCBI lineage: Eukaryota > Fungi > Basidiomycota > Agaricomycetes > Hymenochaetales > Hymenochaetaceae > Fomitiporia > Fomitiporia mediterranea. The sequence goes on from NW_006760454.1 coordinate 416, forward strand.
CTTTTACATTTTTCTCTCTGTTTTGGTTCTTTTTCTTTTCCCAACTTTTACCTAGTAGTTTGATCTTTCTTATACTACTTCTGACTTCTCCTGTTTGATAATTAAACAAAGGTTTTACTTTGTTTAAATAGTCAGATCCTAATAAACACTTATTATTATAAGTGTTCATTATTACAAATTTGAACCATCTATTACTAATTCTAGTATTTAACCATGCCTAAGCATTATACTTCTATCCTCCTTTATTAATTGTACTATCAGCATTTCTAACAATTACCCTAGGCTTATCATTCTTTATGAGTTTTAGTTTGAGAGCTTTAACTATCTTTAGTAATAATGTGCTTAATCCTACACCTGAATCAAACATAGTCTTAATTGTTGTTTACTGTCCTCTATATAATATAATTGCTTTACAGGTTGGATAGAGTACTACTTGTACTGTCTAGTAGATTTTTGTTAGTTACTTTTCTTATAGAGTTTCTTTTACCTTTTTCTCTACACCTGAGTTTAAAGACTCTACTACCTTTAAACTCTGGATCAAAAATCCTCTTTACTTAATCCTTCTGTTTCCTCCTCTTCATTAATGTAGGCTTCTTGTTCTTCAAGGATTACTGTGTTCCTTTTTGTGAACCTCTTGTTAGATTTATACTTTGGCCTTTTACCTTAAGGATTTCTTCTAGTGTAATTCCTAGCCATATGTTCTTTTTGCCTACATTTGAAGTATACTATTTCCCTACCTTTTGTTATCCTGTCAATTTCCATTAGTACTCTATAATAATTACTAGGAGGTTTGTATTCTTGTCTAAATGTTTTTGTGTGTACCATTCCTCTCTCTAGACTGAGAGCTGTATCTGTCTATTCTTTAAATATTCATTCTGTATAACTAGGGATAGTAACTAACTGTTACAATTTGCTAGGGTTTAATCTATTCTTGTATAAATGAATTGTGACAGGATTCCTTCCATTTGTCCCTAGTTTATACTTACTAGGTAGGTAGACTAATATTCTCTTGAATGTTTCATTATATTCTATAATTGTTAGTTTTCCTTGTCTCAAATTGTACATTTGAGTTTGAGCTGTCTCTATAGAATCATAGTATTTTCTACTTGCTTCTCTCAGATCAGTTAAAAATGTATTATAGTCTTTCCAGATTTCTGGAACTAAGCTTTTTCCTTCTGTCACAAATGATATTGTCTTTCCATTCATGTGACTTGCTATTTTCCCTCTTAAGCATAAGATTACTGTTTCTACTTTATCCAAACCATTTGTAATGTTATAATGTCTAAAGTGTATTGTCAGATTTGTTTTAAACACTTCTAGATCTTCCCCTTTCTGTCCTGAAAACTTTGGCAGTTTTAGGTTAATTTTCCTTGTTCCCTCTATATTACTCTTTTTCTAGTTACTAGATTCTGAATTTAGTATATAAGAGTCTAATGAACTTGACTCTGAACTAGTACTACTTTAATAAGTCTGATACAACCAACTATAGTAATCTAATGTTAATGTTCCTTCTACTATAAAGGTATCTAGTAACATAGACTGTTCAATTTCTTCAGCTGTCTGGCCTTCCTAAGTAATAATTTCTGACTGACCTTGGAGGCTTCTAGAGGATCCTAGTAGACTATCTAGATATTGTGTTTCAATTCTACTGTACTCTTGAAATGTTTGGATTCCTCCCTGTATTGTGTTAACAAGCTCTTTTTCTTCAACTGAAGAACCTGATAGTTTACTTTCTTGATTTTCTTAGACTGTGTCTTCCTAAGTAAAATGTTCTTGTCTCTAGGGATATTGAGCATTAGAAGTACTTCCTTCTCTCCTGTCACTTTGTTGTTCCTCTCTACTAATATTTTGTAATATAGTAGTTAGGTTGAATTGTGACTGTACCAACCTGTTCAGGTATACTTGAGATATTCCTGATTCAACTTGTACTTCTTGTACTCTGTTAGTAAGGTTCTGTATCTTGTCCAAGATTTCCTGTAGCTTTGTATGAATATTAAAAATATTTAATCCTTATGTATTTAGATCTGATTGTATCTGCTCCAGCTTTTCTCCTTATTGTTCTGATTATATAAGACTATACAAGTATGTGATTTCCCCTTGTATAGTTCTATAATGTATGTCTTAACTTTGAGTAGACCTAATTATTCTGTTAAGACTTAAAAATTGTTGTATCCAGGTCTTTGTCCTTGTAATCCAAAGACTATAATAGGTCCCCAATTTATTTGAATAGGAGTAGCTAGAGTGTGAACCTCTTCTTTGAGCCAGTCTTATACTGTTCCCTAATTGACTCTTCCTCTTACTCTAAGTATATGTAACAAGGAGTGTTCCTACAAGTAGTAGGAATATAAGAATAGTTGAGGGATTAGATAATAGAGGGCTGTATGATAATAGGCTTCTGCCTGTACCTAGTACCAGTTGTTGTATGTGTAATGTTCTAATCCTTTCCTTGATCTGATACAAAGCCACTTTTATAGCTTGTTAACTTTGTTTAATATAATATTACAAAAGTTACTTACTTTTACAATATCTGAATATCCTTGTTCTAGTACAAGTAATGTACTGTGTAACAGATTACAATGTTGTTATAATGTGTATAAGTAGCCTGAGTATTCTTAGATTTGTTCAATCCAGATTTGTTAGTTAATAGAAGTGTCTGTTGTATAGGTAACAGTTAATACTACTCTTCCTTACTTGAAAGAGTCTAAGAGAATTTCCCCCTGTATCCAAAATAGTATTCCTTTAATACCTCCTAGTATTAACACTTGTTCCTGTGTATAGACTACTAAGTAATCAAGAACTAGTAGTACTTCTTGATTAACCTTTCTTTTCTTACTATAAAAGAAAGTTACTTACTTTAACAATTGTTCTAAGTAGTAGAGTAATTTATCTACCCACTTTGAATGTTGTTTATTAAGGTTAGTTAATATTATAAAGCAAGTATTAGAGGTAATGTACTTGTGTACTAGCTCTAGGTTTAAGTTCCCCTTGGTAGACCAGAGCTTTACTAAAATAGTAAAGATTTGTAACTAAGTTAGAGTTTTATCAAAGTGTAAGATATACTCACTTTACTAGTCCTAATCCTTAGGAATAGTAACAGAATAGAGTATAGAGGGTAAGACTTGTAGACTTGTAGAGTAAGAGGGTAGAGGAGTCCTACTTTAGTCAAGCTACAAGTGTAGCTTAGTAGGTTGGTAGTAGAGTACTTCCAAGTACTAAGTAACTTAAGTTAATAAAACTATCCTTTGAGGGCCAAACTGGCCTCCTTATATACCTTTTACTAGAGTAATGTTACTCTAGTGACTTTAGTAACTCCCTTCACTGTTGTTCCTATGAAGTAGAGCTGGCTAATCCTTTAGACTGTATACTACACTGGTTTGTATCTTCTATTAATCTGCTAACACTAGTTTGTGTCTTCTTGTATCTTAGATTAATCTTCTAATGACTCCTTTACTATATTATTATGTCTTCTATACTTTCTCTCATACTTCTAATGACTCCTTATGAGTCCTCCTGACTAGTTATGCTGTGTAAACTGTGTAATACTTTTCCTATAAAGTAGAGCTCTCTATTGTTCCTATAACTCTGTCTGACTCAACCTGTACTTCCTGTATACTAGTTTATAATACACTTTCTCATAAGGTAGAGTATTATGACTTCTAATGACTCCTTATGACTCTTGTAATATAAAAGACTGTACTTCTGTACTACCCCTAGAACTTACAACCAAAGTTCTAGACTGTCTTGTGTACACTCTAGAACTGACAACTAATGTTCTAGATCTTTCCCTAAGTCTTCTTTAATAGACTTAGTTTAGGAGACAATTATCCTTATTAACTTCTAACCTTATCTTTATACTTCTATATTCAATCATAGAACTTACAACCAAAGTTCTAGATTGTCTCATATATTCCTTATATTGTCCTCATATAGTTCTCATGTTTATAACTTCATTACTTTCCCATCTATATGGGCAAAGTGTATAAAAGAGACTACTTTCCTGTAGTCTCTCCTCAGAGCTCTCAGTTCCCTTTCCTTTACTAGTACTAGTCCTCCTCAAGTATAGAGCTTTAGAGTATTAGCTCTGACTCTTTACTAGCTTTAATAGTCCTTTGTCTTTGTATAAAGTGTTCCTAGCTAACTATATAGTTTCTCCCTAAGTAAGTATAATATTTTCCTTTTATCTCTTCAGGTTTTCTCCTAGTCTTTTCCTTTATACTTCTTACTCTAGACACTATACTCTTTCCAGATCCTCTCTCTATACAAGCATTCTAAATAACTTGTCTTTAGTTAAGGTTATCAAATAATACTGTACTAGAGTATGTGTTTAACCTTAGAGAGATAAAGACCTTGTCCTTAGGTTTTGTTACCTTTTCCTAACTAACTTAGTACCTACTCCTTCCTGTCCCCTCTCTCTACTAATGGATTGATCACCTATTAGTAATAATTAGAAGGTTAATAATACTG
>NW_006760455.1:0-4871 GCF_000271605.1 Fomitiporia mediterranea MF3/22
TGGTCATAATATTCTTAGAATGTTGCTGGAACTAGTCACCTACACTGAGTAGAGGACACACACTATCTCCTTCAACCAAGCTGCAGCTTGGATGTGTCAAGTCTGTACAGAATGCTTGCACATGTGTCTGGCTCCAACAGTTCTGAACTCTCAGATTGATCTGCTTGTAATTTGCAATCAATCTGTTCTGATGGACATTGGAGAAGCCTGAAAGCAAGGAGCATGCTTTGCCTACAGAAAGTCAGGGCACTAAATTAAGGACTGCCTGTAGAAGCAACAGTACATCTGTCAGGTTATTAGAGTAATAATGAGTGACAAGCAGGATTTGTGGCAAGAAACCTTTTCTACAAATCTGAAAGTCACCTTAGAACTCCCAGACCCTGACTACATACTCTAGGATTTTGTAGAGGCCCAACAGTGAATGTAGTACTGAAGGGCTATGACTCGGATTTTTTAATGGCCACTTTTGATTCAATGGACACTGTAGGATTAGAAGTACATAAAGTAAGAAAAGTAGAAAAAGCAGAAAAAGTAGAAAAAATAAATCAACAAAGTTATTTATTAGAAAGGAAAAAGTCGAAAACAAAAGTAGATAGTTCTCCTATTTCTTCTGATTCTTTTGATTCTTCTCTTTGCACTTCATCCAAGTCTAAATCTGTACAATCCAACCTACCACTTCTACATTCCAAGATCTTAGAACGTTTGGAATGTTACCCAGCCCTGTTTACTACTCAGTGGTTTGTCTGTAGTATTAAGTAGGGATAGCCTCAGCTGAGTTTACAGCTGAGGACATGGGTCTGTCCTTGTTGAAAGAGAGAGGTTAATGAGGAAATGTTAGTACATATACTCACCCTCTCAGACAATGAGGCTGCACAAGCTGTACATTCCCTTTAGAACAAGCAGCAGTTCATCTGAGGACGTTCCAGGCACTAGCTCCAAGTCCCTGTCCTCTTGGCTCCCTTCTCAGGATCCCCCCAGATCTGAACAACAGCTCTAGTAGACAGTGGATACACTGGTTTGTGTATCAATGAGGCCTTTGTGTAGGAACACCACCTCCCTACTCAATACATTCCACTTCCAATCCTGGTATACAATACAGACAGAACCCTGAACCAGAATGGTTGGATCACTGAGTTTGTCCAACTATGGATGACCATTCAGGATCATGAGGAAAGCATTGAGTTTGGAGTCACTAACCTCAGAAAGACAGACGTCTTCATTGGATTCGAATGGCTCAAAGCTCACAACCCTACCATTGACTGGTTGGAGCAGACACTTGCATTCAATCAGTGTCCCAAGTCTTGCAGCTACCTTACACTACTGTTCTAAGTGGATGTGAACACTTCTGATGTTACTAACAGTTCCAATGAAGGTGACTGGTTGTTCTTCTTTGACTAGGATAGATATGTGGATACATATTCCAGTTGAGACAGAATAGAGTCAATCTGAAGGATGTCTGAGACAGAACCAGTCTGGAACCCCCTCAGAACAACTCTACTCTGGAACACATGCAGACCCAGCCTGCTGGATTTTGTCCAAGAGTTCCCTGAAGTCTTTAGTGAAGAGGAATTTGACCAGCTTCCTAAACACTATCCCTAGGACCATACAATTGAATTGACTGAGGGTTTCCAACCCAAGGATTACAAGGTCTACCTGCTCAACAGAGACAAGCAGGAGGTGCTTGACGAGTTCCTTTGGGAAAATCTTCAGAACAGCTGGATCTGACCCTCAAAGTCCTCTATGGCCTCCCCTTTCTTCTTTGTCAAAAAGAAAGATGGGAAGCTCTGCCCAGTCTAGGATTATTATTGTCTTAATGAGGGTACTGTCAAAAACAAGTACCCACTCCCCCTGATTCAGGAGCTCATTGATAAGATACATACATCCAAGGTTTTCACTAAGTTGGATGTTTGATGAGGATACAATAATATTCAGATCCAAGACAGAGATGAGTGGAAGGCTGTGTTCCAAACCAATTGTGGATTGTACAAACCAACTGTAATGTTCTTCAGACTAACCAACTTGCCTGCAACATTCCAGTCATTCATGAATCACATCCTTGTAGATCTGATTGACTTGAGGCACGTTGGTGTGTATCTGGACAACATTCTGATCTTCACCCAGACAGTCAAGCACTATTACTGACTAATCTGAGCAGTTCTACAACAGCTCTGAGATAATAAACTGTTCCTCTAAGAAGCAAAGTACTCTTTTGTACAGGAGTCAGTAGATTATCTGAGCTTTGTGATTGGTGGAGGAGAGGTCTGCATGGATCTGGCAAAGGTGACTACAGTTTGGAACTGGCTACAACCTCAGAACCTGAAACAGGTCCAAGCATTCCTTGGGTTTGTGAACTACTACCAACACTTCATTCAAGGCTTCAGTACCATTACCCAGCCCCTTCACAATCTCACCAGTAAGGATGTTCCTTGGTAATAGGATGATCAGCAGCAGTCTGTGTTTGAGTCCCTCAAGCAGGCCATCACTAGCAAGCCTATATTAGTAGTTCTGACAGTTGTGGACAAGTTCTGAGTTGAAGCTGACTCTTCCAACTTTGCAAATGGAGCAGTACTGTCCTAGTTCATTGACAGAAAGTAGTGTCTGATAGTGTTCCAATTGGAATCCCTCTCTACAATAGAACAGAACTACCCTATCTATGACAAGGAACTCCTTGTAATTGTCTGTTCCCTAGAGGAGTAGTGTCAATATCTCCTCAGTACTGTACAGAAGTTTAAGATTTGGGGTGATCACCTTAATCTCCAGTACTTCTAGGTGCCTCAGAAGCTTAACTGCCACCAAGCCTGCTGGATGTTAGAACTGTAGGACTTTGACTTTGTGCTGACCCACAAACCTGGAACACAAATGACAAAAGCTGATTTACTCTCAAGACAAGTAGGTCATGAAAGGGGGGAGAATGATAACAAAAATCTTGTTCTCCTAGACAATTCCTGTTTTGTGTCTAAGACAATCTGAGAGATCCGACTCGAATCTGAGGATGTTGACTTTGTCACCTGTATACAGTGAGCTCTGAGACACACACAGGACTAGGTTGTAGTGAAGCAACTAGAGAAACAGGCTAGGGATTGGGAGGAGGATGAGGATGGACAGGTTTACTAGGAAGGCTGACTGTACGTTCTGAAGGATCAGAAACTGTAGGAGGACATTGTCTGAGCTCATCACAACAATCCAACCATAGGACATCTGGGCCAACACAAAACACAGGAACTCATCACTCAGAACTACTAGTGGCCTAGAATGCAGAGGGAAATCCTGAAGTACATGACTAGTTACAATACATGTCAACAGACTAAGGCCTACCAGACAAGGGTTCAGGCTCCCCTACATCTGCATCAGATCCTGGATCACCCTTAGGAAGAAGTCTTGGTGGACCTGATTGGTGAGCTACCCAAGTCTTAGGGTTACAACACTATCTACATGATTGTCGACCAATTCTCCAAGCAAGTCTACACAGTTCTGACCCAAACAGAACTCACTTCCAAAGGTATGGCATACATTTATTAGGATCACATCTTCTGGTTACACAGACTCCCTTGGAAGCTCATTCATGATTGCAGACTGTAATTCGAGTCAAAATTCATACAGGACTTGTATGTGCTTCTCAGAATTCAAGGGAACCCTTCTACTGCCTATCACCTGCAGACTGACAGTCAAACTGAGCAAGTCAATCAGGAGATTGAGCTCTACCTCCAGATGTTCATCAATCATCAGTAATCAGATTGGTCTGAATGGCTAGCTCTGGCAGAATTTGTGCACAATAACCAGCAACACTCTGTAACAGGACAGTCCCCATTCTTCCTCAATCATGGGAGACATCTGTACTAGGGGACAGTTCTGAACTGGAACAGCAGTTCTGAATCTGCAACAGACTTTGTGGAACAGATACACAGAACCAGGGAGGACACACAAGCTCTTTTGGAAAAGGCAGTATAGGTCATGAAGCAGAACTATGATTAGAAGAGGTCTGTGGCTAAGGATTACCAGCCTGGTGACAAAGTTATGCTGGAAGCCACTAACCTGACTACAGATTGCCCAATGAAGAAGTTGGACAACAAGTGCTTCAGACCCTTTGTTATTAAAAAGAAGGTTGGTGCCTCTGCCTACAAACTCCAACTTCTGGCAACATGGAAGCACATACACCCAGTGTTTAACAAGGTTCTACTGTCTTGATACTACAATCTGGGTTTTCCTTCACAACAAAGACCCCCACTGCCTCCACCAGAACTCATTAGTTCTGAACCAGAATACAAAGTAGAATATGTAGCAGATGCCAAGCTGGTGTGCAGAAAGCTCAAGTTCCTTATTCACTGGAAGGGATACCTAGTTGAAGAACACACTTGGGAACCTGCTGAGAATCTCACCCATGCTGCTAAGGCAATCTGAGACTTCTATTGACTTCATCCGAGTGCTCTACATCAACTCTGCCTCACAGATTTCCAAACCCTACTGTTCTGACCTATGCCTGAGCTGCTGACTGAGTCTAATGCTCACCAATTGGGATGATTGGTTTTAGAGGGGGGGTGATGTTACAGTTCTCTACTCTCATACTGTCAGTTCCAAGGGTTCCACACCCTTCTGTACCAGAACTCAGGACTTCTGTCCCTCTAGGGCACTGTCTATGAACTATATGTGTGCTGACTCTTGCCACTACCCTTCCTTACTTCATCATTCCATTCCTTTGACCACCCCTTCATTCTTTGTATCATTCTATGGTCTCTTACCCTTTATCCATCCCTTCATTCTTTGTACCTTTATCTTTGACATTCCTTTCTTTCATTCTTTGTGGCTCATCATTCTTAGTGGCTCATACTCCCTGAGTGCTCTTGTGTAGTTTAGTATATATAGGCATACAAGAT
>NW_006760456.1:0-4849 GCF_000271605.1 Fomitiporia mediterranea MF3/22
CCAAACTTAGTTACTGTATTTTACAATTCCTAACAGTAAGTAACTTTCTTTTGTAGTAAGAAAAGAAAGATTAATTAAGAAGTACTACTAGTTCTTAATTACTTAGTAGCTTATACACAGGAACAAGTGTTGATACTAGGAGGTATTAAAGGAATACTATTTTAGATACAGAGGGAAATTCCCTTAGACTCTTTCAAACAAGGAAGAGTAGTATTAACTGTTACCTATACAGTAGGCACTCCTATCAATCAACAAATCTGGATTGAACAAATCCAAGGATACTCAAACTATCTATACACATTACAACAATATTATAATCTGTTACACAGTACATTACTTGTACTAGAACAAGGATATCCAGATATTGTAAAAGTGAGTAACTTTTATAATATTATACTAAACAAAGTTAACAAGCTATAAAAGTAGCTTTGTATCAGATCAAGGAAAGGATTAGAACATTACACATACAATAACTAGTACTAGGTACAGGTAGAAGCCTACTATCACACAGTCCTTTATTATCAAATCCCTCAACCATTCTCATATTTCTACTACTTGTAGGAACACTCTTTGTTATATATACTTAGAGTAGGAGGAATAGTCAATTAGGGAACAGTATAAGATTGGCTCAAAGAAGAGGTTCACACTCTAGCCACTCCTATTCAAACAAACTAGGGACTTATTATAGTCTTTAGGTTACAAGGACAAAGGCTTGAATATAACAATTTTTAGGTCTTAATAGAATAATTAGGTCTACTCAAAGTCAAGATCTACATTATAGAACTATACAAGAGGAAATCACATACTTGTGTAGTCTGATACAATCAGAACAACAAGGAGAAAAGCTAGAAGGGATACAATCAGATCTAAATACACAGGGATTAAATATCTTTAATATTCATACAAAGTTATAGGAAATCTTAGACAAGATACAGGACCTTACTAACAGAGTACAAGAAGTACAAGTTGAATCAGGAATATTACAAGTATACCTGAACAGGTTAGTACAGTCACAATTCAACCTAACTACTATATTACAAAATATTAGTAGAGAGGAACAACAAAGTGACAGGAGAGAAGGAAGTACTTCTAATACTTAATACTCCTAGAGACAAGAACATTTTACTTAGGAAGACACAGTCTAAGAAAATTAAGAAAGTGAACTATTAGGTTCTTCAGCTAAAGAAGAAGAGCTTGTTAACACAATACAGGGAGGAATCCAAACATTTTAAGACTATAGTGGAATTGAAACACAACATCCAGATAGTCCACCAGGATCCTCTAGAAGCCTCTAAGGTCAGTCAGAAATTATTACTTAGGAAGGCCAGACAGTTAAAGAAATTGAACAGTCTATGTTACTAGATACCTTTACAGTAGAAGGAACATCAACATTAGATTATTATAGTTGGTTGTACCAGACCTATCAAAGTAGTACTAGTTCAGAGTCAAGTTTATCAGACTCTTATACACTAAATTCAGAATCTAGTAACTAGAAAAAGAGTAATATGGAGGGAACAAGGAAAATCAACCTAAAACTGCTAAAGTTTTCAGGACAGAAAGGGGAAGATCTAGAAGTGTTTAAAACAAATCTGGTAATACACTTTAGACATTACAATATTACAAATAGTTTGGATAAAGTAGAAACAGCAATCTTATACTTAAGAGGGAAAATAGTAAGTCACATGAATGGAAAGGCAATATTATTTGTGACAGAAGGAAAAAGCTTAGTTCTAGAAATCTGGAAAGATTATAATACATTTTTAACTGATCTGAGAGAAGCAAGTAGAAAATACTATAATTCTACAGAGATAGCTCAAACTCAAATACACAATTTGAGACAAGGAAAACTAACAATTATAGAATACAATAAAACATTCAAGAGAATATTAGCCTACCTACCTAGTGAGTATAAACCAGAGACAAATAGAAGGAATCCTGTCACAATTCATTTATACAAGAATGAATTAAACCCTAGCAAATTACAACAGTTGGTTGTTATCCCTAGTTATACAGAATAGACATTCAAGGAATGGACAGATACAGCCCTCAGTCTAGAGAGAGGAATGGTACACACAAAAACATTTAGACAAGAATACAAACCTTTTAGTAATTATTATAGAGTACTAATAGAGATTGACAGGATAACAAAAGGTAAGGAAATAGTATGCTTCAAATGTGGGCAGAAAGGACATATGACTAGGAATTACACTAGAAGAAATCCTCAAAGTAAAAGGCCAAAGTATAAATCTAACAAAAGGTTCACAAAAAGGAACACAGTAATCCCTGAAGAACAGGAAGCCTACATTGATGAAGAGGAAGAAACAGAAGGATCAAGTAAAGAGGATTTTTGATCCAGAGTTTAAAGGTAGTAGAGTCTTTAAACTCAGGAGTAGAGAAAAAGGTAAAAGAAACTCTACAAGAAAAGCAACTAACAAAAATCTACCAGACAGTACAGGCAACACTCTATCCAACCTGTAAAGCAATTATATTATACAGAGGACAGTAAACAACAATTAAGACTATGTTTGATTCAGGTGTAGGATTAAGCACATTATTACTAAAGATAGCTAAAGCTCTCAAGTTAAAACTTATAAAGAATAACAAACCTAAGGTAATTGTTAGAAATACTAATAGTACAATTAATAAAGGAGGATGAAAGTATAATGCCTGAGTATGGTTAAATACTAGAATTAGTAATGGATGGTTCAAATTTGTAATAATAGACACTTATAATAATAAGTGTTTATTAGGATCTGACTATTTAAACAAAGTAAAACCTTTGTTTAACTATCAAACAGGAGAAGTCAGAAGTAGTACAGGAAAGATTAAACTACTAGGCAAAAGTTGGGAAAAGAAAAGGAACCAAAACAGAGAGAAAAATGTAAAAGAATACTCTCAAATTAGAAGTATGAAGAAAACCAAGACAAAGAAGTTTTCCCACAAACTACTTATACTATCAGATTCAGAATCAGATAGTAGTGGATTAGAAAGTCTTTGGTTTCTAGAAAAAGAAAGATATGGTAAAGCTTCTATGACTCCTATTCTAGAATTTATAACACTTGTAACACCTATTAAAAGCTTAACAACACAGGAATTGTAACAGAGCCCTTCAAGAAGTATACTAGACATACAACCAGAATCTAGTATAAGATCATATTTACCAGACAAAGATATAGATACAGATGAAGAAATAACTACTTTATTAGATAAAGTAACTATTTCTGAAGAACAGGTAATGTTACTAAAAATACCTTAATATTAAGAACCTCTCCTTTCTAGGCATGAAGCAAGAATGGTTACCTTTAGAGTAGACAAGAAATTTATAGACCTAGATATAATGTATAAAACAAGACTAGAAGAAGAGTAAATACAAAAGGTAAAAGAGAAAATGTAAAACATTGTATTATATGATAAATATATTAAAAGGAAAAGGGGAGAAAGTACAGGAAGTACACCTCTACCTATAAAGAAAAGAAGGTCAGGAACTCTAGAACTGTCTGTCAAGAGGATGAATCTAGTATCCTATCAGTTAACAGAAACTAACAAGCAAGAGGAGTTAGGAGTGCTCTAACAAAAATTATCTTATCAAACTAGTAAAGAACAGAAGCTTAGAAAACAGTTAAACAAAGTCTCTAGTATAGTACAAAAAGCTTCACAAGAAAAGGCAGAGACACTAAACAGATCAGGAATAAGCTCAGAAAGAGATAAAAAGGAATTAGTGCTAAAAGAATTATAGGATTACTTAGACAGGTTTGATAAAGATAAAGCAGATAGATTACCAAAGCATTCCAGATGGGACATGAATATCAAATTAAAGAAAGGAGCAGAATTACCTAAAATGTGTCTAGTATACCCTCTAACTCCTATAGAACAAGAAGTAGTAGAGGAATTTATACAGGAAAACTTAAAGAAAGGATACATTAGAGAAAGTCATTCTAAAATTGTATCACTAGTATTCTTTGTAGGGAAAAAGGATTCAGGAGCAAGGATAGTTATAGACTATAGGAAATTAAATCAGATTGTAGAACCTGATCCATTTTCTATACCTATAATACACACACTACTAGACTATTTAAAAGAAGCAAAATGGTTTACAACTCTTGACCTTAAAAGTGGATACAATAACATTAGGATAAAACAAGGAAAAGAATACTTACAAGCCTTTAGAACACATAAAGGATTATATAAGCTACTAGTAATACAATTTAGAATAATGAATGTACTAGCAGTATTTCAGAGAGTTATGAATCAACTCTTTAAACAATTTTAACAGGCATAGTAGGAGTGCCCTAAGTACTCTCTCTTATTGAGACATCAAGCAAGTGTCTACCTTATATACTATATAGTGAAGTCCAATAGTCTGAGACATTCTAAGTGCAGTAATTCTACATAAGACAATTGGGGATTTCCTAATCCAGAGCACAATCTAATACTCCCCTTCAAGCATTAATTAAGAACTAAGACTGTATGCCTAATAGTTTGTTTAGATGCTTGATCTGCAGGATGTAGAGAGCTTTCATAAGGATGTCTGCTAATTGGTTCTGTGATTGAACATAGCATACATTAATGTATTCGTTTTGAATGTAACATTGTACAAAGTCTTTTTGTAAATCAAGATGTTTAGTACAAGCATTGTACATTATTTTGTCAGACTTTACAGTCTTTATTGTACCTTGATTATTGTAATAAATTGTAATAGGTGCTGATTCAGTCTGCAGTACTTCTTCAGCAAATCGTTTGAGCCAAATGGCTTCTTGAGTAGCATATGCTAGCACTTGCAACTCTGCTTTGTAAACAGATAGTAGTACCAGGTTTTGCTGTTTGCTTGACCAAGATATGGTTGATTTAG
>NW_006760457.1:0-4819 GCF_000271605.1 Fomitiporia mediterranea MF3/22
TCCTTAGGAATAGTAACAGAATAGAGTATAGAGGGTAAGACTTGTAGACTTGTAGAGTGAGAGGGTAGAGGAGTCCTGCTTTAGTCAAGCTGCAAGTATAGTCTAGTAGGTTGGTAGTAGAGTACTTTCAAGTACTAGGTAACTTAAGTTGATAAAACTATCTTTTGAGGGCCAAACTGGCCTCCTTATATACCTTTTACTAGAGTGATGTTACTCTAGTGACTTTAGTAACTCCCTTCACTATTGTTCTCATAAAGTGGAGCTGGCTAATCCTTTAGACTGTATGCTACACTGGTTTGTGTCTTCTATTAATCTGCTAACACTAGTTTGTGTCTTCTTGTGTTAGTAACAGTATAGAGGGGACCTGAAGGCTCAGTGAGGGGACCCAGGCTACAACTATCCTACACAACAGAAATACAGAATGCAAGCACCAGAACATAGTCAGAACTTGCAGAACAGGCAGAGAGAGAGAGTGAGACAAGAGTAGAGTATATAGAGTAAGCCTAAGAGTACAGGACTACCTAGAGTAGACAAGATCAAGACTACAGGACCAGTCTGATCTTGTATGCCTATATATACTAAACTACACAAGAGTACTCAGGGAGTATGAGCTACTAAGAATGATAAGCCACAAAGAATGAAAGAAAGGAAGGTCAAAGATAAAGGTACAAAGAATGAAGGGATAAATAAAGGGTAAGAGACTATAGAATGAACAAAGAATGAAGAGGTGGTCAAAGGAATGGAATGATAAAGTAAGGAAGGGTAGTAGCAAGAGTCAGTATACATATAGTCTATAAACAGTGCCCCTAAGGGACAGAAGTCCTGAGTTCTGATACAGAAGGGTGTAGAACCCTTAGAACTGAAGGTAAGAGAGTAGAGAACTGTAACATCACCCCCTCTCTAAAACCAATTGTCCCAATTAGTAAACATTAGGCTCAGTCTTTAGTTTGGGCATAGGTTGGAACAGTAGGGTTTGGAAATCTGTAAGACAGAGTTGACACAGAGCACTCAGATGAAGTTGATAGAAGTCTTGGATCACCTTAGTAGTATGAGTGAGATTCTCAGTAGGTTCCTAAGTGTATTCTTCAACTGGGTATCCCTTCTAGTAGATAAGGAACTTGAGCTTTCTGTACACTAGCTTAGTGTCTACTATGTACTCTACTTTGTATTCTGGTTCAGAACTGATGAGTTCTGGTGGAGGTGGTAGGAGTCTTTGTTGTGAAGGAAAACCTGGATTATAGTACTAAGACAGTAGAACCTTGTTAAATACTAGGTGTATACACTTCTATGTTACTAGAAGTTAGAGTTTGTAGACAGAGGTGCTGACCTTCTTTTTAATAACAAAGGGTCTGAAGTGCTTGTTGTCCAACTTCTTCATTAGACAATCTATGGTCAGGTTAGTAGCTTCTAGTATAACTTTGTCACCAGGCTAGTAATCCTCAGCTACAGACCTCTTCTGATTATAGTTCTACTTTATGACCTGTACTACTTTTTCTAAAAGAGCTTGTGTATCCTCCCTGGTTCTGTACATTTGTTCCACAAAGTCTGTTACAGATTCAGAACTACTGTTCCAGTTCAGAACTGTCTCCTAGTACAGATGTCTCTCATGATTGAGAAAGAACAGGGACTGTCCTGTTGTAGAGTGTTGCTAGTTATTGTGCACAAATTCTGCCAGAGCTAACCATTCAGACCAATCTGATTACTAATGATTGATAAACATTCAGAGGTAGAGCTTGATCTCCTGATTGACTTACTCAGTTTGACTGTCAGTCTGTAAGTAATATGTAGTAGAAGGGTTCCCTTGAATTCTGAGAAGCACATACAAGTCCTATATGAATTTCAACTCAAATTACAGTCTACAATCATGAATGAGCTTCTAAGGGAGTCTGTGTAACCAGAAGACATGATCCTGATAGATACATACTATACCTTCAGAAGTGAGTTCTGTTCAGGTCAGAACTATATAGACTTGCTTAGAGAATCAGTTGACAATCACACAGATAGTGTTGTAACCCTAAGACTTAAGTAGCTCACTAATCAGGTCTACTAAGACTTCTTCCTAAGAGTGATCCAGGATCTGATACAAATGTAGAGGAGCCCAAACCCTTGTCTGGTAGGCCTTAGTCTGTTAGTATGTATTGTAACCAGTCACATACTTTAGGATTTCTCTCTACATTCCTAGCCACTAGTAGTTCTGAGTAATGAGTTCCTGCATTTTGTGTCAGCCTGAATGTCCTACAGTTAGATTGTTATAATGAGCTTGGACAATGTCCTCCTACAGTTTCTGATCCTTTAGAACATACAGTTGGCCTTCCTAGTAAACCTGTCCATCCTTATCCTCCTCCCAATCTCTAGCCTGCTTCTCTAGCTGCTTTACTACAACCCAGTCCTGTGTATGTCTTAGAGCTTACTGTATGTAAGTGACAAAGTCAACATCCTTGGATTTGAGTCAGATCTCTTGGATTGTCTCAGACACAAAACAGGAATTGTCTAGGAGAACAAGATTTTTGTTATTATTCTCCCCCCTTTCATAACCTACTTGTCTCAAGAGTAAATCAGCTTTTGTCATTTGTATTCTAGGTTTGTAAGTTAGTACAAAGTTGTAGTCCTACAGTTCTAACATCTAGCAGGCTTAGTAGTAGTTAAGCTTCTGAGACACTTGGAAGTACTAGAGATTAAGGTGATCACTCCAAATCTTAAACTTCTGTACAGTATTAAGGAGATATTAACACTACTCCTCTAGGGAACAGACAATTGTAAGGAGTTCCTTATCATAGATAGGATAGTTCTGTTCTGTTATAGAGAGGGATTCCAATTGGAACACTATTGGACACTACTTTCTGTCAATGAACTAGGACAGTACTACTCTATTTACAAAGTTGGAAGAGTCAGCTTTAACTCAGAACTTGTCTACAACTGTTAGAACTACTAATACAGGCTTGCTAGTAATAGCCTACTTGAGGGACTCAAATGCAGACTACTACTAATCATCCTATTACTAAGAAACATCTTTGCTAGTAAGATTGTGAAGGGGCCAGGCAATAGTACTAAAGCCTCAAATGAAGCATTAGTAGTAGTTTGCAAACCTAAGGAATACTTAGACCTGTTTCAGGTTCTGAGGTTGTAGCTAGTTCTGAACTATAGTTACCTTTGTCAGATCCATACAGACCTCTCCTCCACCAATCACAAAGCTCAGATAATCTACTGACTCCTGTACAAAAGAGTACTTTGCTTCTTAGAGAAACAGTTTATTATCTTAGAGCTGTTGTAGAACTGCTCAGATCAGTCAGTAATAGTGCTTGACTGTCTGGATGAAGATCAGAATGTTGTCTAGATACACACTAACATGCCCTAAGTCAATCAGATCTGTAAGGATGTAATTTATGAATGACTGGAATGTTGTAAGCAAGTTGGTTAGTCTGAAGAACATTACAGTCAGTTTGTACAATCTGTAATTAGTTCAGAATACAGCCTTCTACTCATCTCTGTCTTAGATCCAAATATTATTGTATCCCTATTAAACATTCAACTTAGTAAAAACTCTAGATGTATGTGTCTTATTAATGAGCTCCTGAATCAGGGGGAGTAGGTACTTGTTTTTAACAGTACCCTCATTAAGACAATAATAATCCTGGACTGGGTAGAGCTTCCTATCTTTCTTTTTGACAAAGAAGAAAGGGGAGGCTATAAGGGACTTTGAGGGTCAGATCCAGCTGTTTCAAAGATTTTCCTAAAGGAACTTGTTGAACACCTCCTGCTTGTCTCTGTTAAGCAGGTAGACCTTACAATCCTTAGGTTAGAAACCCTTAGTCAATTCAATTGTATAGTCTTAGAGACAGTATTTAGGAAGCTAGTTGAATTCCTCTTTACTAAAGACTTTAGGGAACTCTCAGACAAAATCTGGCAGGCTGAGTCTATATACATTCTAGAGTAGAGTTGTTCTGAGGAGGTTCTGGACTGGTTCTGTCTTAGACATCCTTCAGATTAACTCTGTTCCACCTTGACTAGAATATGTATCCACATATCTATCCTAGTCAAAGAAGAACAACTAGTCACCTTTATTAGAACTGTCAGTAACATTAGAAGCATCTGTATTCACTCAGAACAGTAGTATAAGGTAGCTACAAGACTTGAGACACTGATCAAACACAAGTGTCTACTCTAACCAGTCAATAGTAGGGTTGTGAGCCTTGAGTCATTCAAATCTAATGAAGATGTCTGTCTTTCTGAGGTTGGTGACTCTGAACTTAATACTTTCCTCATAATCCTGAATGGTCATCTGTAGTTGGACAAACTCAGTAATCCAACCATTCTAGTTTAGGGTTCTGTCTGTATTGTATACTAGGATTAGAAGTAGAATGTGTTGAGTAGGAAGATAGTGTTCCTACACAAAAGCCTTATTAATGTACAAACTAGTGTATCTACTGTCTACTAGAGCCATTGTTCAGATCTGGGGGGATCCTGAGAAGGGAGCCAAGAGGACAGAGACCTAGAGCTAGTGTCTAAAACATTCTCAGATAAACTACTACTTGTTCTGAAAGGAATATACAGCTTGTACAGCCTTGTTGTCTGAGAGGGTAAGTATATACACTAACATTTCCTTATTAACCTCTCTCTTTCAACAAGGACAGACCTATGTTCTTAGCTGTGAACTCAGCTGAGACTATCCCTACTTAATACTACAGACAAACTACTAAGTAGTGAACAGGGCTGAGTAGTGTTCTGGACATTCTGAGATCTTAGAACACAGAAGTGACAGGTCAGATTGTACAGATTTAGACTCAGATAAAGTGTGAAGAGAAGAATCAAAAGAATCAGA
>NW_006760458.1:0-4815 GCF_000271605.1 Fomitiporia mediterranea MF3/22
ATAATGAGTAACAAGTAGGATTTGTAGTAAGAAGCCTTTTCCACAAATCTGAAAGTCACCTTAGAACTCCTAGACCCTGACTATGTACTCTAGGATTTTGTAGAGGCCTAACAGTGAATGTAGTACTAAAGGGCTATGACTTGGATTTTTTAATAGCCACTTTTGATTCAATAGACACTATAGGATTAGAAGTAAATAAAGTAAGAAAAGTAGAAAAAGTAGAAAAAGTAGAAAAAGTAAATCAACAAAATTATTTATTAGAAAGAAAAAAGTTGAAAACAAAAGTAGATAGTTCTCTTATTTCTTCTAATTCTTTTGATTCTTCTCTTTACACTTTATCCAAGTCTAAATCCATACAATCCAACCTGCTACTTCTGTGTTCTAAAATCTTAGAACATTCAGAACACTATCTAGCCCTGTTTACTACTCAGTAGTTTGTCTATAGTATTAAGCAGGGATAGTCTCAGCTGAGTTTACAGCTGAGAACATAAGTCTGTCCTTGTTGAAAGAGAGAGGTTAATGAGGAAATGTTAGTATATATACTTACTCTCTTAGACAACAAGACTGTACAAGCTGTACATTCCTTTCAGAACAAGTAGCAGTTTATTAGAGAATGTTCTGAGTACTAGCTCCAGGTCCCTGTCCTCTTGGCTCCCTTCTTAGGATCCTCCCAGATCCAAACAATGGCTCTAGTAAACAGTAAATATACTAGTTTATGTATTAATAAGGCCTTTGTGTAGGAACACCACCTTCCTACTCAATGTGTTCTACTTTCAATCCTAGTATATAATACAGACAGAACCCTGAACCAGAATAGTCAGATTACTAAGTTTGTCCAACTACAGATAACTATTTAGGATTATAAGGAAAGTATTAAGTTTAGAGTTACTAACCTTAGAAAGACAAACATCTTTATCAGATTCAAATGACTCAAGGCTTACAACCCTACTATTGACTAGTTAGAGTAGACACTCATGTTTGATTAGTGTCCTAAGTCTTACAGCTACCTTACACTACTGTTCTAAGTGGATACAGACACTTCTAATGTTACTAACAGTTCTAATAAAGGTGACTAGTTGTTCTTCTTTAACTAGGATAAATATGTGAACACATATTCTAGTTAAGGTAGAACAGAGTTGATCTGAAGGATGTCTGAGATAGAACCAGTCTGAAACCCTCTCAGAATGACTCTACTCTAGAACACACATAGACCTAGCCTGCCAGATTTTGTCTAAGAGTTCCTCAAAGTCTTTAGTAAAGAGGAATTTGACTAGCTTTCTAAACACTGTCCCTAGAACTATATAATTGAATTGACTGAGGGTTTCCAACTCAAGGATTGTAAGGTCTACCTACTCAACAGAGACAAGTAGGAGGCACTTGATGAGTTCCTTTAGGAAAATCTTTGGAACAGTCAGATCCAACCCTTAAAGTCTCTTATAGCCTCCCCTTTCTTCTTTGTTAAAAAGAAAGATAGAAAGCTCTACCTAGTCTAGAATTATTGTTGTCTTAATAAGGGTACTGTTAAAAACAAGTACCTACTTCTCCTAATTCAGGAGCTCATTAATAAGACACATACATTCAGGGTTTTTACTAAGTTGGATGTTTAATAAGGATACAATAATATTTGAATCTAAGACAGAGATGAGTAGAAGGCTGTGTTCTAAACTAATCATAGATTGTATAAACCAACCATAATGTTCTTTAGACTAACTAACTTGCTTACAATGTTCTAGTCATTCATGAATCACATTCTTACAGATCTGATTGACTCAGAGTATGTTAGTGTGTATCTAGACAACATTCTAATCTTCACCTAAACAGTTGAGCACTATTACTGACTGATTCAAACAGTTTTACAACAGCTCTAAGATAATAAACTGTTCCTCTAAGAAGCAAAGTACTCTTTTGTATAGGAGTCAGTAGATTATCTAGGCTTTGTAATCAGTAGAGGAGAGGTCTGTATGGATCTAGCAAAGGTAACTATAGTTCAGAACTAGTCACAACCTTAGAACCTGAAACAGGTTCAAGTGTTTCTTGGGTTTGTAAACTACTACTAATGCTTCATTTAAGGCTTTAGTACTATTACCTAGCCCCTTCACAATCTTACTAGCAAAGATGTTCCTTAGTAATAGAATAATTAGTAACAGTCTGTGTTTGAGTCCCTCAAGTAGGCTATTACTAGTAAGCCTGTATTAGTAGTTCTAACAGTTGTAGACAAGTTCTGAGTTAAAGCCAACTCTTCTAACTTTGCAAATAGAGTAGTACTGTCCTAGTTCATTAACAGAAAGTAGTGTCTGATAGTGTTCTAATCAGAATCCCTCTCTACAACAGAACAGAACTACTCTATCTATAACAAGGAACTCCTAGTAATTGTCTGTTCCCTAGAGGAGTAGTGTTAATATCTCCTTAGTGTTGTACAAAAGTTTAAGATTTAGAGTAATTACCTTAATCTCTAGTACTTCTAAATGCCTCAGAAGCTTAACTACTACTAAGCCTACTAAATGTTAGAACTATAGGACTACAACTTTGTACTGACTCACAAACTCAGAACACAAATAATGAAAGCTAATTTACTCTCAAGACAAGTAGGTTATGAAAGGGGGGAGAATAATAATAAAAATCTTGTTCTTCTAGACAATTCCTGTTTTGTGTCCAAGACAATCTAAGAGATCCAACTTGAATCTAAGAATGTTGACTTTGTCACTCACATACAGTAAGCTCTAAGACACACACAGGACTAAGTTATAGTAAAGTAGTTAGAGAAGCAGGCTAGGGATTAGAAGGAGGATAAGGATAGACAGGTTTACTAGGAAGGCTAACTGTACATTCTAAAGGATTAGAAGCTGTAGGAGGACATTATCTAAGCTTATTACAACAATCTGACTGTAGGACATCTGAGCTAACACAAAATGTAGGAACTCATTACTCAGAACTACTAGTAGTCAGGAATGTAGAGGGAAATCCTGAAGTATATAACTGGTTACAATATGTGCTAACAGACTAAGGTCTACTAGACAAGGGTTTAGGCTCTCCTACATCTGTATCAGATTCTAGATCACTCTTAGGAAGAAGTCTTGGTGGACCTGATTAGTAAGCTACCCAAGTCTTAGGGTTACAATACTATCTACATGATTGTCAACTGATTCTCTAAGCAAGTCTATGTGGTTCTGACCTGAACAGAACTCACTTCTGAAAGTATAGTGTGTATCTATCAGGATTATGTCTTCTGGTTATACAGACTCCCTTAGAAGCTTATTCACAATTGTAGACTACAATTCAAGTCAAAATTCATACAGGACTTGTATGTACTTCTTAGAATTTAAGGGAACCCTTCTACTATATATTACTTACAGACTGACAGTCAAACTGAGTGAGTCAATCAGGAGATTAAGCTCTATCTCTAGATGTTTATTAATTATTAGTAGTCAGACTAGTCTGAATAGTTAGCTCTAGCAGAATTTGTACACAATAACTAGTAACACTCTACAACAGGACAGTCTCTATTCTTCCTTAATTATAGGAGACATTTGTACTAGGGGACAGTTCTGAACTAGAATAACAGTTCTGAATCTGTAACAGACTTTACAGAACAGATACACAAGACTAGGAAAGATACACAAGCTCTTTTAGAGAAGACAGTATAAGTAATAAAGTAGAACTACAATTAGAAGAGATCTGTAGCTAAGGATTACTAGTCTAGGGACAAAGTTATACTAGAAGCTACTAACCTGACTACAGATTACCTAATGAAGAAGTTGGACAACAAGTGCTTCAGACCCTTTGTTATTAAAAAGAAGGTTAGCACCTTTACTTACAAACTCTAACTTCTAATAATATAGAAGTGTATACATCTAGTGTTTAACAAGGTTCTACTGTCTTAGTACTATAATCCAGGTTTTCCTTTACAACAAAGACCCTTACTACCTCTACCAGAACTTATCAGTTCCAAACTAGAATATAAAGTAGAGTATGTAGTAGATACTAAGCTAGTGTACAGAAAGCTTAAGTTCCTTATCTACTAGAAGGGATACCTAGTTGAAGAACACACTTAGGAACCTGCTAAGAATCTTACTCATACTACTAAGACAATCCAAGACTTCTATCAACTTCATCCAGGTACTCTACATTAACTCTGCCTTACAGATTTCTAAACCCTACTGTTCTAACTTATACCTAAGCTACTGACTAAGCCTAATGTTCACTAATCAGAATGATTGGTTTTAGAGGGAGGGTAATGTTACAGTTCTCTACTCTTGTACTTTCAGTTCTGAGGGTTCTACACCCTTCTGTACTGGAACTCAGAACTTCTGTCCCTTAGGGGTACTGTTTATAGACTATATGTGTGCTGACTCTTACTACTACCCTTCCTTACTTCATTATTCCATTCCTTTGACCACCCCTTCATTCTTTGTTCATTCTATAGTCTCTTACCCTTTGTCCATCCCTTCATTCTTTGTACCTTTATCTTTGACCTTCTTTTCTTTCATTCTTTGTAGCTTATCATTCTTAGTAACTTATACTCTCTGAGTACTCTTGTGTAGTTTAGTATATATAGGCATACAAGATCAGACTAGTCCTGTAGTCTTGATCTTGTCTACTCTAGGTAGTCCTGTACTCTTAGGCTTACTCTATATACTCTACTCTTGTCTCACTCTCTCTCTCTGCCTGTTCTACAAGTTCCAACTATGTTCTAGTGCTTGCATTCTATACTTCTGTTGTGTAAGATAGTTGTAGCCTGGGTCCTCTTGCTGAGCCTTTAGGTCCCCTCTACACTGTTGCTAACATCAGATTAAGACTACCCATTACCACCCTATG
>NW_006760459.1:0-4808 GCF_000271605.1 Fomitiporia mediterranea MF3/22
GTATTACATTTTATATACAGTTGTTACATTTCAATTACAAGCAAAGTATAATTATAATTTTGAATTGTAATTGATATATAAGTACATTATTACATTACATTTGCTATTATTAATTACATTTGTTGTGACTTTTTCATGATGCTATTGTAGGAATAGTTTAATGTCTTATTCAGGACTTAACTTACTCAATTAAGAGCTACCTTACTATAATATTCTTGTACTTTAGAATTCTTATAGGAATAGTTTACTGTCTTATTCAGAACCTATAATATTCTCATTGTTCAAGATCTATTATAGAAATAGTTTAATGTCATATTCAGAACCCTCTTCTATTATACCTTTTACTGTATCCAGAGTCTGTTGTCTCCTCTCATAGGAGTGACTCCCCTTTTAATAATTTCCCTCAAGAAGTTTTTGTCTTTCTCACTTTTTGCTTTCAAAAAGTAACTACTCATAATTATTTCCTATGTTCTTCTGACTCATGGTTTGTTGACTGCTTCTGCTTCTTCATACTAGACTATGTATTTCTGTCTTATTTGTTTAATAAGAGCTCTTAGTATTCTATCTGGATCCATAATATTGTTTATATCTTCTTAAGTAAATTGTGATTGTATTTCTTGTTGTCTTTCAAGTTGTTGTATAATAGAATCTCCTTGTATAGTATTGTGTTCCTTCATTTTACTATACTCTTCCTTACAATTAGTGTGTTCCTCTTCTAATTGTAATGTTTTTATATAGTATGTATTATAGTCTTCTTTAGATTCATCTGTATCCCTAGTATTGTTTCTCTTTTTCTGAGGTTGCTATCTCTTGTAATTACTAGTTTGTCTCCTTTTGTTATTCAGAGGTTGGTTTTCTGTAGTAGGTTTATTGTTCAGCTAAAGTTTTTCCAACCCTTCTCTAATTTCTTTTGTACTTGAATCTGAAGCTAGAATACTAAAGTATTCTGAAGACTCTGATTTCCTTTTCATCCAGTCTTTCCACATTTGTTCTTCTTGTAAAACTATGTCTCCTGTGTTCTGTTCTTTAACTAGTATTCTTTTACTTATTAGTAAACCATACTCTAGTCTCTTTATTAACCAGTTTTCTAAGTGTAGTAGCTTTACTACTGTTGGATGATTTATGTGAAATTCCCTGATTAACTTTGCTGAATTAGTTAATCCTTTTCTAAATGGTTCCCAAGTATTATTTATGTCTGGATAGCCTAACCATTTAATCAAATATTAATATTTGTTCCTCCTCTTCCTACTATCTAAAATGTTTTCTACTGTGCATTCCTATTCCTTGTTGATTAACTCTGAGTCTGGATTAGTATACACTTGTCTTCCTGAGTATTCCTTTTCTTTATAAGGTATTAACAATCCTGAGTAGAAAACTGAATAAATATTCATTCCTTCTGGTAGTTTTAACTTGTAATTTACTACCCCTATTTGTTTTTCTATTTCAAATGGTCCTATATACTTGTTTGCCGACTTTCTAGTTAGTACTACTAGATTTAAGTTTTTACTATCTAGTAAAACAAAATCCCCTTCCTTTAATTCTGGAAGATTTCCTCTGTGTTTGTTAGTATACTTTTTCATTTGTTCCTGTGATTTCTCTATTACTTCCTTAGCATTTGCTTGTACTATCTTTATTTCCTTTAGGTATTTGTTTGCTTCTTCTACATTTGACTTTCTATAATTGAAAGTTATGTTAGGATGTCTTTCATATATCAGGTAAAAGGGTGTATGTTTGGTAGTAGAGTGTTACTTATTATTATAGGCAAATTCTACTGTTAGGATAAACTCCTCCCAATCTTCTTGTCTGTAATTAACATAACACTTTAGATACTGTTCTAATTCCTAATTTACTCTCTCTGTTTGTTCATCTGTTTCTGGATAGTAAGTAGTTGATAATACTTGTTTAATACCTAGTTGTACACATATTTGCTTAGTAAAGTTACTAACAAATTGTGGTCCTCTATCTGTAGTTATTTTCAAAGGTAATCTATGTTTTGAGAAAACATGTTGTATGAATAACTTTACTGTTTCTTTAGAATCTATTTCCTTTTTACAAGGGATAAAGATTCCCATCTTTGAAAATCTGTCTACAATTATTAGTACTGTATCTTTACTAGTTTGTGTAATTAGTAGTCCTGTTATAAAGTCTACTATAACATGTTCCTAGGTGTAAGGAAACTCACTGTTCCTCACAAGAGAATTCTAATCGCCCTTAGTTCACTCGACTACTGACTGGGATAACCTAGTACTCGAGCAAGGGGTTAGGGGAAAAGAATCCCCTTTACCCAGCAGTCGATACTGTCCTTTATAGGGGTATACACGTGTAGATACATGAGGAGGAAGTGTAACTAACTACAATGAGAATATATGCACTTGTGGGTCCCACTGTGCAATGATCTGATGCAATCAGCAATGTAGTGATAATAAAATACAAACCAGTAAATCAAATCCTTACACTTGCCCTCTAGCATTTAGTCCTAAATGCTAAAAATCAGTAAAAAAGGCAGTGAACTTACTTAAAGTAACAGTTAGTAACAAGTAAATAATAAAATACCTTGCCCATACGTATGGGAAACATCCTTGTAATGTATTGCTGCCTCTCTGAACTGATCCAAAGTCAATCCAGTACATATTGAGACAGTGGTGGTGTTCTGGACAGTGAGTAGCATGGTTCCAAACTATGTGAAACTAGATAAAACGTCAATAGAATTAAACATAGTTAATATTACTGTATAGTCAATTAGTAGGAAATTTGCCTCTTGATTGTTGCTATTGATACAACACTTTTCGAAGGGAATCAGTAGAGTTCCTAGGGAGATATAGTGTTTCAGCTCTTGAGTATTCTGAGACACACAGTGTAGATCAATATGTATGGAAGTGGAAATTCTGGCAGCATGGTAATTGCAAATATTCTCTTCTCCCACATCTTCAGGAAGCATGGAGGTAAATCCCTGATCAACAAAGCTATAGCCTTCTTCCTCAATAGAATGGATTAGTGTTACAGCTTCTAGCTGACCTTGTGCATTTCTCTGCTCCTGTAGGATAGTCATACAATAATAGATAGCAGAGATGTATTCCAAAATTCCTCTGCTATGTCCTTGATTTTTCCAATAGACTAGTTCCTACAAATGTAGTGCCTTGTACTCGTATTGATAGAATATCTCCAAATGTGTGCTCTTTTGTATACAATAACCAACTGAGATGCAACACTGAATATCCTGTTGAGCTCAATGTTCAAATACTAATTGTAGAGTGTAACCTAGAGTGTAATATCTGTCCTTGAATGAAAATATTGTCTTGATTTCAATGAGATTGTAATGTATAAGCCTAATATTACTAGATATGTGTGTATATGTGTAGTATCTCTGTGCACAATGAATGTCCTACTGTATTCTCATACTATTTCCTTGTGTCTTGACTCGTTCATGTCTTTGTAAGTCAATTGATTCAATTCCTGAATCGTCTGAGTATACTTTCACTGTCTCATAGTATGATGTTCTATCACAAAATGTCCAAGTAGTGTTCTCTACTTTCCTGAGTGCTGTAACTGTCTATATACTGTGTTGTTCTATGTATGTCTCAATGAAATGTCCTGTCTGTATGCACAGTAGTGCTGCCTGAAGTTCTGAGTATATGCTGCCAATTCTCTGTTCATTTGGCAAATCCATGTGTGGATCAATGTGCTCTAGCACTGACTTCCTGTCTTTCTGTGTCCTTGTCCTTGTGCCAATGTATTCTTTCCTTGTGTACCTATCATGTGTCCTGTTTCCTGTAGTACTGATACTGTCTGGTACTGCAAAGTCCTTTGCAAAGTCGTTCTGTAGCAATCTATGTAAGAGAAATGTATGTTCAAACATGATTGTATACTCAAAGAGCATGTATGTAATACAATGTGTGTGCCTCTCACCCTCTCGTCGAAATATGACTTCATTTTCGGTGTAAAACGTCTGGTACTGTCCTGAAACCTTTCTGGGGTGTCTGGAGAGGTCTTCTGCATGTTTTCATACTTCGAACCAATTGTAACTACTCATTCCTAGAGTAGATTAAACTGTATCATTGTTCAATAGATGTCCTGGAGCATCCTGATGCTCTGTTTCCTTTGGTAGCATTGAAGTATCATGCCTGAATGCTTGAATAGTCTGTTTGATCATTCCTAATTCACTATTACTCTGATCTTTGCTGGCTGTATGTGTATTGCCTTCACTTTCCCTTGAAGCAGTGTGATAATCTGTTTGAGCAGATTGAGCAGATTGTCTGGGTTCCAAACCTGTTCTCTGGCTTGAAGTCACCCTCTGAACTTCTGTACTTTGTTCCATATGAAGCATATTGTTTCCTGGTCTCAGTAGTGTCTTACTGTCATTCTGATACATAGATTGTAATGGTTTTACATCCTGTAGGTTGTAATTGTCATCCTGTAGCTTGAATACCTTGATTCTTACTATGTATCCTGAGTATATACACACTAGTGCATCTGTTTGAGTGCCTGTAATGCTCATAATATGTCTGATAGAGTGTCCTGAGTCTATTCCAATGAATCCTGACTGTCTGAAGATGTATTTCACAATGTAATACCTTATGTTCTCCTGAACCTGTGTTCTGTACAATATATCCTTATAGTCTGAGCTGGTTCTGACGTTTCTGAACAATTCTTCGTCATGAACTGAATAGTTTCATAGCATAACATCCAATTGTACCTTATAGAACATTGTTCTATGCAAATTCCTTCAATTGTGCTCATTACTGACTGTTTCTTCAATCCTGAAGATGGAAATGTCTGTTCCAATGTCAACTGACATAGTTCCTTTGTAG
>NW_006760460.1:0-4771 GCF_000271605.1 Fomitiporia mediterranea MF3/22
TAAGCAGTTGATAATGCTTAGTTATACCTAGTTGTATACATATTTGCTTAGTAAAGTTACTAGCAAATTGTGGTCCTCTATCTGTAGTTATTTTCAAAGGTAATCCATGTTTTGAGAAAACATGTTGTATAAATAACTTTACTGTTTCTTTAGAATCTATTTCCTTTTTACAGGGAATAAAGATTCCTATCTTTGAAAATCTGTCTACAATTATAGTACTGTATCTTTACCAGTTTGTGTAATTGGTAATCCTGTAAAAAAATCTGCTGTAACATGTTCCCAGGGTCCTGTTAGAATTTTTAATAGTTGTAATGGTGGTTGTGTTTTTCCTCTCTTGTGTTTTGTCTTTTGACATATTACACAAGTATCTACATATTCTTTTATTCAGTTAGTTATTCCTGGCTAATAATATGTTCTCTTTACTAATTCCAAAGTCTTTCTGAGTCCTGGATGTCCAGCTATAACACTATCATAATATTGTTAAACAATTCTGACTTTTTCTTCTTGTTTACCTTCCTTTAGTAACAGTATTTTATTACTATAATTAGTTCCTGAGTCTGTTTCTGTAGTTTCTTCTACTGTCATTGTTTTAATATGTATTTCTGACTCTTTAAACATTTCCTGAGGGAGTAATACAACTTCCTGATTATCTTTTTCTTCTAGCTTATAGTCAGGTCTTCTAGAGAGTGTATCTGCTCTATTTTTCTTGCCTGCTCTGTATTCTATTTTGAAGTTGTATCTACTTAGTTCTAGTGCCCATCTTGCTTGTCTTCTATTTAGCTGTTTTTTATTCTGAAAGGTTTTCAAATTAGATTGGTCAGTTATTATTCTAATTTGATGTTTGGCTCCTTCTAAATAATGTCTCTAGTTTGCTAATACTTTTATAATAGTATATAATTCCTTATCTGGTGCTGTATAATTTCTTTCCTGTTTACTAAAAGTTGAAGAATAATAAGTTATAGAATGTAATTCTTTATCTTCCTGTTCTTGTGATAGTATTGCTGAGCATGTAAAATCTGATACATCAGTTTCTACTACAAACTGCTTTTCATGGTTTGGCCTTGCTAATACTAGTACCTTAGCAAATGCTTCTTTTATAGCTTTAAAAGAGGCTTCTTGAGTGTCTCCCTATGTAAAAGTTCTCTTCTGTGATAGTAAACTTGATAATGGTTTTACTTTTCCAGAATAGTCTTCTACAAATTTCTTGTAGAAATTAAAGAATCCTAGTATTTTCCTAATGTCTCTCTTTGTTAGAGGTCTAGGCTATTCTAATATAGCTTTTATCTTGTAAGGATCTGCTTTTAGTCTATCTTAATTAACTACAAAACCTAAGTAGTCTAATTCCTGTTTATTAAAGAAACACTTTTCTGGTTTACAATAAAAATCTGCTTTCCTTAATAATTGTAGCACCCTTTTAGTTAGCTCTAATAGCTCCTTTTGTGTTTGAGCATAAATAATAATATCATCTAAATATATTACTATCCCTTTACCTATTAATTCTTCAAAGAGTTGATTCATAACTCTCTGAAATACTACTAGTACATTCATCATTCCAAATTGTATTACTAGTGGTTCATATAATCCTTTATGTGTTCTAAAGGCTTGTAAGTATTCTTGTCCTTGTTTTATCCTAATGTTGTTATATCCACTTTTAAGGTCAAGAGTTGTAAACCATTTTGCTTCCTTTAAATAGTCTGGTAGTGTGTACATTATAGGTATAGGAAATGGATCAGGTTCTGTAATCTGATTTAATTTCCTA
Source organism: Fomitiporia mediterranea MF3/22 (assembly GCF_000271605.1). Classification (NCBI taxonomy): domain Eukaryota; kingdom Fungi; phylum Basidiomycota; class Agaricomycetes; order Hymenochaetales; family Hymenochaetaceae; genus Fomitiporia; species Fomitiporia mediterranea. Next base: position 1,760 of record NW_006760460.1, read on the forward strand.
TAGTCTATAACCATTCTTGCTCCTGAATCCTTTTTACCTACAAAGAATACTGGTAATACAATTTTAGAATGACTCTCTCTAATGTATCCTTTCTTTAAGTTTTCTTGTATAAATTCCTCTACTACTTCTTGTTCTATAAGAGTTAGAGGGTATACTGGACACATCTTAGGTAATTCTGCTCCTTCCTTTAATTTGATATCCATGTCCTATCTGGAATGCTTTAGTAATCTACCTGCTTTATCTTTATCAAACCTGTCTAAGTAATCCTATAATTCCTTTGGCACTAATTCCTTTTTATCTCTTTCTAAGCCTATTCCTAATCTGTTTAGTGCCTCTACCTTTTCTTATGAAGCTTTCTGTACTATACTAGAGACTTTGTTTAACTGTTTTCTAAGCTTCTGTTCTTTACTAGTTTGATAAGATAATTTTTGTTAGAGCACTCCTAACTCCTCTTGCTTGTTAGTTTCTGTTAACTGATAGGATGCTAGATTCATCCTCTTTACAGACAGTTCTAGAGTTCCTAACCTTCTTTTCTTTACAAGTGGAGGTGTACTTCCTGTACTTTCTCCCCTTTTCCTTTTAACATATTCATTATATAATGTAATGTTTTGCATTTTCTCTTTTACCTTTTGTATTTGCTCTTCTCTTAGTCTTGTTTTATACATTATATCTAGGTCTGCAAATTTCTTGTCTGCTCTAAAGGTAACCATTCTTACTTCATGTCTAGAAAGAAGTGGTTCTTAATATTAAGGTACTTTTAGTAACATTACCTGTTCTTCAGAAATAGTTACTTTATCTAATAAAGTAATTATTTCTTCATCTGTATCTATATCTTTGTCTGTTGAATATGATCTTGTACTAGATTCTGGTTGTATGTCTAGTATACTTCTTGAAGGGCTCTGTTACAATTCCTGTATTGTTAAGCTTTTAATAAGTGTTACAGGTGTTATAAATTCTGGAATAGGAGTCATAGAAGCTTTACCATATCTTTCTTTTTCTGGAAACTAAAGACTTTCTAATCCACTACTATCTGATTCTGAATCTGATAGTATAGGTAGTTTGTGGGATAACTTCCTTGTCTTGGTTTTCTTCATACTTCTAATTTGAGAGTATTCTTTTACATTTTTCTCTCTGTTTTGGTTCCTTTTCTTTTCCCAACTTTTGCCTAGTAGTTTAATCTTTCCTGTACTACTTCTGACTTCCTCTGTTTGATAGTTAAACAAAGGTTTTACTTTGTTTAAATAGTCAGATCCTAATAAACACTTATTATTATAAGTGTCTATTATTGCAAATTTGAACCATCCATTACTAATTCCAGTATTTAACTATGCTCAAGCATTATACTTCCATCCTCCTTTATTAATTGTACTATTAGCATTTCTGACAATTACCCTAGGCTTGTTATTCTTTATAAGTTTTAGCTTAAGGGCTTTAGCTATCTTTAGTAATAATGTACTTAATCCTACACCTGAATCAAACATAGTCTTAATTGTTGTTTACTGTCCTCTATATAATATAATTGCTTTACAGGTTGGATAGAGTACTGCCTGTACTGTCTGGTAGATTTTTGTTGGTTGCTTTTCTTATAGAGTTTCTTTTACCTTTTCTCTACTCCTGAGTTTAAAGACTCTACTACCTTTAAACTCTGGATCAAAAATCCTCTTTACTTGATCCTTCTGTTTCCTCCTCTTTATTAATGTAGGCTTCCTGTTCTTCAGGGATTACTGTGTTCCTTTTTGTGAACCTTTTGTTAGATTTATACTTTGGCCTTTTACCTTAAGGATTTCTTCTAGTGTAATTCCTAGCCATATGTCCTTTCTGCCCACATTTGAAGTATACTATTTCCCTACCTTTTGTTATCCTGTTAATTTCTATTAGTACTCTATAATAATTACTAGGAGGTTTATATTCTTGTCTAAATGTTTTTGTGTGTACTATTCCTCTCTCTAGACTGAGAGCTGTATCTGTCCATTCCTTAAATGTCCATTCTGTATAACTAGAGATAGTAACCAACTGTTGTAATTTGCTAGGGTTTAATCCATTCTTGTATAAATGAATTGTGACAGGATTCTTTCCATTTGTCCCTGGTTTATACTCACTAGGTAGGTAGGCTAATATTCTCTTGAATGTTTTATTGTATTCTATAATTGTTAGTTTTCCTTGTCTCAAATTGTGTATTTGAGTTTGAGCTGTCTCTGTAGAATCATAGTATTTTCCACTTGCTTCTCTCAGATCAGTTAAAAATGTATTATAATCTTTCCAGATTTCTGGAACTAAGCTTTTTCCTTCTGTCACAAATGATATTGCCTTTCCATTCATGTGACTTACTATTTTCCCTCTTAAGTATAAGATTACTGTTTCTACTTTATCCAAACTATTTGTAATGTTATAATGTCTAAAGTGTATTGCCAGATTTGTTTTAAACACTTCTAGATCTTCCCCTTTCTGTCCTGAAAACTTTGACAGTTTCAGGTTGATTTTCCTTGTTCCCTCTATATTACTCTTTTTCTAGTTACTAGATTCTGAATTTAGTGTATAAGAGTCTGATGAACTTGACTCTGAGCTAGTACTACTGTGATAGGTCTGGTACAACCAACTATAATAATCCAATGTTGATGTTCCTTCTACTATAAAGGTATCTAGTAATATAGACTGTTCAATTTCTTCAGCTGTCTAGCCTTCCTGAGTAATAATTTCTGACTGACCTTAGAGGCTTTTAGAGGATCCTGGTAGACTATCTGGATGTTGTGTTTCAATTCCACTATAGTCTTGAAATGTTTAGATTCCTCCCTGTATTGTGTTAACAAACTCTTCTTCTTTAGCTGAAGAACCTGATAGTTCACTTTCTTGATTTTCTTAGACTGTGTCTTCCTGAGTAAAATGTTCTTGTCTCTAAGGGTATTGAGTATTAGAAGTACTTCCTTCTCTCCTGTCACTTTATTGTTCCTCTCTACTAATATTTTGTAATATAGTAGTTAGGTTGAATTGTAACTGTACTAACCTGTTCAGGTA
>NW_006760461.1:0-4754 GCF_000271605.1 Fomitiporia mediterranea MF3/22
ACCTATATATACTAAACTACACAAGAGTACTCAGAGAGTATAAGCTACTAAGAATGATAAGCTACAAAGAATGAAAGAAAGGAAGGTCAAAGATAAAGGTACAAAGAATGAAAGGGTAGACAAAGGGTAAGAGACTATAGAATGAACAAAGAATGAAGGGATGGTCAAAGGAATAGAATGATAAAGTAAGGAAGGGTAGTAGTAAGAGTCAGTATACATATAGTCTATAAACAGTACTCCTAAGAGACAGAAGTCCTGAGTTCTAGTACAAAAGAGTGTAGAACCCTTAGAACTGAAGGTACAAGAGTAGAGAACTGTAACATTACCCCTCCTCTAAAACCAATCATCCTGATTAGTAAACATAGGGCTTAGTTAGTAGCTTAAGTATAGGTCAGAATAGTAAGGCTTGGAAATCTGTAAGGCTGAGTTTGTGTAGAGTACTAGGATGAAACTGATAGAAATCTTAGATTGTCTTAGAAGTATAGGTAAGGTTCTTAGCAGGTTCCCAAGTGTGCTCCTCAACTGAGTACCCTTTCTAGTAAACAAGGAATTTGAGTTTTCTGTACAGTAGCTTAGTATCTACTATGTACTCTACTTTGTATTCTGGTTCAGAGCTGATAAGTTCTAGTAGAGGTAGAGGGGGTCTTTGTTGTGAAGGAAAACTGGGATCATAGTACTGAGACAACAGAACCTTATTAAACACTAGGTGTATGTGCTTCTATATTGTTAGAAGTTAGAGTTTGTAGACAGAGGCACTAACCTTCTTTTTAATGACAAAGGGTCTGAAGCACTTGTTGTCCAACTTCTTCATTAAGTAATCCAAGGTCAGATTTATAGCTTCTAGTATAACCTTGTCACTAGGCTAGTAATCCTTAGCTACAGACCTTTTCCAATTATAGTTCTACTTTATAACCTGTACTACCTTCTCCAAAAGAGCTTGTACATCCTTCCTAGTTCTGTGTATCCATTCTGTAAAGTCTGTTACAGATTCAGAACTACTGTTCTAGTTTAGAACTGTCCTCTAGTACAGATGTCTCTTATAATTGAGGAAGAACAGGGACTGTTCTGTTATAGAGTGTTACTAGTTATTGTGTACAAATTCTGCTAGAGCTAACTATTCAGACCAATCTGATTACTAATGATTGATGAACATCTAGAGATAGAGCTTGATCTCCTGATTGACTTACTCAGTTTGACTGTTAGTCTGTAAGTAATATGTAGTAGAAGGGTTCTCTTAAATTCTGAGAAGTATATACAAGTCTTATATGAATTTTGACTTGAATTGTAGTCTGTAATTGTGAATGAGCTTCTGAGGGAGTCTGTACAACTAGAAGACATGATCCTGATAAATACATACTATACTTTCAGAAGTGAGTTCTGTTTAGGTTAGAACTGTATAGACTTGTTTAGAGAATTGGTCAACAATTATACAGATAGTATTGTAACCCTAAAACTCAGGTAGCTTACTAATCAGGTCTACTAAGACTTCTTCCTAAGGGTGATCCAGAATCTGATACAGATGTAGAGGAGCCCAAACCCTAGTCTGGTAGACCTTAGTCTGTTAGTATGTATTATAACTAGTTACATACTTTAGGATTTCCCTCTACATTCCTGACTACTAGTAGTTCCAAGTAATGAGTTCCTGTGTTTTGTGTCAGCCTAAATGTCCTATAGTCAGATTGTTATAATAAGCTTAGACAATGTCCTCCTACAGCTTCTAATCCTTTAGAATGTACAGTCAGCCTTTCTAGTAAACCTGTCTATCCTTATCCTCCTCCTAATCCTTAGCCTACTTCTCTAACTACTTCACTATAACCTAGTCCTGTATGTGTCTTAGAGCTTACTGTATATAGGTGACAAAGTCAACATTCTCAGATTTGAGTTGGATCTCTCAGATTGTCTTGGACACAAAACAGGAATTGTTTAGGAGAACAAGATTTTTGTTATTATTCTCCCCTCTTTTATAACCTACTTGTCTTAAGAGTAAGTCAGCTTTTATTATTTGTGTTCTGGGTTTGTAAGTCAGTACAAAGTTATAGTTCTACAGTTTTAACATTCAGTAGGCTTAGTAGTAGCTGAGCTTCTGAGGTGCTCAGAAGTACTAGAGATTAAGGTAATTACTCTAAATCTTGAACTTCTGTATAGTACTAAGAAGATATTAACACTACTCCTCTAGGGAACAGACAATTGTAAGGAGTTCCTTATTATAAATAGAGTAGTTCTGTTCTGTTACAGAGAGGGATTCTGATTGGAACACTATTAGACACTACTTTCTGTCAATAAACTAAGACAGTACTACTCTATTTATAAAGTCAGAAGAGTTGGCTTTGACTCAGAACTTGTCTGTAACTGTTAGAACTACTAATACAGACTTGCTAGTAATAGTCTACTTGAGGGACTCAAACACAGACTACTACAGATCATCCTATTACTAAGGAACATTCTTACTAGTAAGATTGTGAAGGGGCCAAGCAATAGTACTAAAGCCTTAAATAAAGTGTTAGTAGTAGTTCACAAACCTAAGGAATACTTAGACCTGTTTCAGGTTCTAAGGTTGTGGCCAGTTCCAAACTACAGTTACCTTTGCTGGATCCATACAGACCTCTCCTCTACCAATCACAAAGCTTAGATAATCTACTGACTCCTGTACAAAAGAGTACTTTGCTTCTTAGAGGAACAGTTTATTATCTTAGAGCTATTATAGAACTGCTTAGATTAGTCAGTAATAGTACTCAACTGTTTGGGTGAAGATTAGAATGTTGTCTAGATACATACTAACATACTCTAAGTTAATCAGATTCATAAGAATGTGATTCATAAATGACTAGAACATTGTAAGCAAGTTAGTTAGTTTGAAGAACATTATAGTCAGTTTGTACAATTTGTAATTAGTTTAGAACACAGTCTTCTACTCATCTCTGTCTTGAATCTGAATATTGTTGTATCTCTATTAAATGTCTAACTTAGTGAAAACCCTGGATGTATGTGTCTTATTAATGAGCTCCTGAATCAGGGGGAGTAGGTACTTGTTTTTAATAGTACTCTTATTAAGACAATAATAATCCTAGACTAGGTAGAGCTTTCTATCTTTCTTTTTAACAAAGAAGAAAGGGGAGGCTATAAGGGACTTTAAGGGTTGGATCTGGCTGTTCTAAAGATTTTCCTAAAGGAACTCATTAAGTGCCTCCTGCTTGTCTCTGTTGAGTAGGTAGACCTTACAATCCTTAGATTGGAAACCTTTAGTCAATTCAATTATATAGTCCTAAGAATAGTGTTTAGGAAGCTGGTTGAATTTCTCTTTACTAAAAACTTTAGGGAACTCTTAGACAAAATCTGGCAGGCTGGGTCTATGTACATTCTAGAGTAGAGTTGTTCTGAGAGGGTTCTAAACTGGTTCTGTCTCAGACATCCTTCAGATTGACTCTGTTCTGCCTTAACTAGAATATGTATCTACATATCTATCCTAGTTGAAGAAGAACAACTAGTCACCTTTATTAGAACTGTTAGTAACATTAGAAGTGTCTACATTTACTTAGAACAGTAGTACAAGGTAGCTGTAAGACTTAGAACACTGATTGAACACAAGTGTCTACTCTAACTAGTTAATAGTAGAGTTGTAAGCCTTAAGCCATTCAAATCTGATAAAGATGTCTGTCTTTCTAAGGTTAGTGACTCTAAACTCAATACTTTCCTTATAATCCTGAATAGTTATCTGTAGTTGGACAAACTCAGTAATTCAACTATTCTAGTTTATATAAGATATACTTACTTTACTAGTCCTAATTCTTAGGAATAGTAATAGAATAGAGTATAGAGGGTAAGACTTGTAGACTTGTAGAGTGAGAGGGTAGAGGAGTCCTACTTTAGTCAAGCTACAAGTGTAGCCTAGTAGGTTAGTAGTAGAGTACTTCCAAGTACTAGGTAACTTAAGTTAATAAAACTATCTTTTGAGGGCCAAACTGGCCTCCTTATATATCTTTTGCTAGAGTAATGTTACTCTAGTAACTTTAGTAACTCTCTTTACTATTGTTCCTATAAAGTAGAGCTGGCTAATCCTTTAGACTGTATACTATACTGGTTTGTGTCTTCTATTAATCTGCTAACACTAGTTTGTGTCTTCTTGTATTCTAGATTAATCTTCTAATGACTCCTTTACTGTATTATTATGTCTTCTATACTTCCTCTCATACTTCTAATGACTCCTTATAAGTCCTCCTGACTAGTTATACTGTGTAAGCTGTGTAATACTTTCCCTATAAAGTAGAGCTCTCTATTGTTCTTATGACTCTGTCTGACTCAACCTGTACTTCCTGTACACTAGTTTGTAATACACTTTCTTATAAGGTAGAGTATTATGACTTCTAATGACTTCTTATAACTTCTGTAATATAAAAGGCTGTGCTTCTGTACTGCCCCTAGAACTTACAACCAAAGTTCTAGACTACCTTATGTACACTCTAGAACTGACAACTAATGTTTTAAATCTTTCCCTAAGTCTTCTTCAATAGACTTAGTTTAGGAGACAATTATCCTTATTAACTTCTAGCCTTATCTTTATACTTCTGTATTCAATCATAGAACTTACAACTAAAGTTCTAGATTGCCTCATGTATTCCTCATGTTGTCCTTATATAGTCCTTATGTTTATAACTTTATTACTTTCCTATCTATATAAGCAAAGTGTATAAAGGAGACTACTTTCCTGTAGTCTCTCCTCAGAGCTCTCAGTTCCCTTTTCTTCACTAGTACTAGTC
>NW_006760462.1:0-4713 GCF_000271605.1 Fomitiporia mediterranea MF3/22
AGAGGAAGTATAGAAGACATAACAATACAGTAAAGGAGTCATTAGAAGATTAATCTAGGATATAAGAAGACACAAACCAGTGTCAGCAGATTAATAGAAGACACAAACCAGTGTAGCATACAGCCTAAAGGATTAGCCAGCTCTACTTCATGGGAACAACAGTGAAGGGAGTTACTAAAGTCACTAGAGTAACATCACTCTAGCAAAAGGTATATAAGGAGGCCAGTTTGGCCCTCAAAAGATAGTTTTATCAACTTAAGTTACCTAGTACTTGGAAGTACTCTACTACCAACCTACTAGGCTACACTTGCAGCTTGACCAAAGCAGGACTCCTCTACCCTCTCACTATACAAGTCTACAAGTCTTACCCTCTATACTCTATTCTGTTACTATTCCTAAGAATTAGGACTAGTAAAGTGAGTATATCTTACATCTACACTAAATACATCTAATGGGGACACTGTCCCCATTATATTTTATCTAAAAAAGGCAAGATCAATGGTAGGGTCCGAAATCCTGTAAATGTGTGTCACTTGAGAAAGTAGGACCCCTAATGATAGAGGTAGGAGATAAAGAAGTAACAAGGACAAGTGCATCATTATATGCTCTTGATCCTCAGCTTCGATTACATAAGCAAAGGGTGAAGGAAGAGTATGTGCTCAAATAATTTATACACATTGAATATTTGGTTATAGATACATTGTATCCATTATAAAATATACATTATAAATACAGTTAGTTCCTTTGTAATAATATTATACAATATTAAATTAAGGCTACAAATTCTTGCATGTTCAGCCTTCAGGATATCTGTTGCAAAAGTTCAGCACTGGCAGTAAGGCTACATTACAGTAATAGAGAAGTATCTTGTATTAGAGAGTCACATTCATAGTATATGTTAGATAAGGACTGGCACAATCACAGATTACCTAGAAGAACCTCATACAGACATGATTGAGCTTTAAGTACAGACTCTACTCAGACTTTTTGTATAGTTGACTTGACTTGTTTTCCTTTTATTTGAATTGCATTCTATAAATTATTATTACTACTTAAGTATAAGTCTCTGTATTCCTTTCTTTGAATTACAATGTGTATATTATAAGTGTCAAAGTATTATAATACAATAATAATCCATATAGTGAATTTATATGAGACAAACAGTATTATTCCTCAAGTGTAAGGTACTACATTTATTTTGTTTAGAATGTAATTCATATAATACACTGATTGAAACTATGTTTCACATATCTAATACATTTATATGTATTACAATACACTAACAACAGTGTGTTTAGTTGATATGACACAATTATACTTGTATATCACTGACATTAACTGGCAAGTCTTGTATTTTCAATGTATTATTAAATAATACTAATGATTGTCTGACAGAAACATTACAAATCTTATACTACATTATACTGTCTACAAGTTCATACATGTATTTAGCCTTTTTTGTGATGTCCTTAGCTACTTGAACTTGGATACCATTGGGTATTCTGAGAAGAGCCTATTATGAAAGCTCCTGGTTCCCTTCATTCGCTATGGTGAAGGGGAGGAAGTATGAGGGGGAACGACATGGTGGACACTGCAGGATAAAACGATCAAAGGTAACTGCTTGCAAGCTGGAAATCGTATAGCAAGCAGACAAACTAGATGTTTGACTTACTCATACAAACTTGTCAGACTAATGAACAGTAGCGGCTCTGTCAGAAGTTCGTAACAACTCGATGAGACATAGTAGGTAAGTTGAGAGGGGGAAGCTGACATATACCTGAATGAAATAACCCATGAGAAGGCAAGGGCAGACTATGGCAGAAACACAAATCCTGTATGCTTGTAGGCAGAAGCCATTGATGACAAGGAGTCCCAGCAGCTGATCTATGGATAGTGCAATGGTGCAACAAGCAAACAATCTCCTACAGTAGATCACTATGGACTTGGAGAGAGACCCCAACAGTGATTTGGAGTATGGATTGGTATGATTATCTAGGATGCAGAGAGTGTTAGTTGAGACATTTGAATGTGTCAAGAGCATTTGTAGTATCATCACGAAAAAGTCACAACAAATGTAATTAATAATAGCAAAAGTAATTTAATAATATAATTTCATAAGCATTACAATCTAACATAGTAATTATATTTTACTTATAATACAATTCTAATAATTGTATATAAATATAAGGAATATACAAGCTTTTTGCTAAACTACAAGTATTTTTTAAAGCTAGTAAGCTTAATACTAGTATTATTACAACATTACATGTAAGATATAAGTACTTAACTCTTATTATAATATGTTAAAATTTTATTATAAGTTATTTGTAACAATAGTTGATTGATTATAAGTTATTTGTAACAATAGTTGATTGATTATAATAGTTATAAAAGTAATACATTGTGCTTGTAAGTTAATTACAATACTTTTAGTAAGATAATATACAATTATATATATTAATATTGATAACAATCACTATGTTAAACTTATAATATAACTTGGTTTTACTTTTACAATATATCAAAGTGATTACATAATCGAGTACCAAGGATTGAGAGCATATAATGACACACTTGCTCTTGTCACTCCTTTCCTCCTACTTCCACCATCTCCCCAACCCTCTTCCCCCAACACTATGTTGTTTCTTTTGTTCTCTCCAGCCTAGTCCTCTGCCTACAAGCATTCTCCAGCAGGCACACTGTCTGTGACTGTCTAGACAATAAACATTACTGGATTTGTCTCTCTAATCTGCTACTATAATGCCTGTACTGAGCCTCAGATCTTGTGACAACACAGCTGAGCTGGCTACACAGTCCTTCAGTGTAAAGTGTAAGCAGCTAGTCTACTTTATAATAACTTGTACAATAGTTGCTCATCCCTCTCCTCCCAACTTCTTGTCTCCCTTTCATCCCTCCTGCTCCTTACTCTACCTCTTACATTGCCTCTCCTTTGTTGTCCTCCTTTTTATTACACTTGCCTTCTTTTTTGCATTTGCATTTGTGCATCCACATTGTTGACTAATGCTGAACAACTTCTTCAATAATTCCATGCATTTGCATACTTCTTCCTGCTCAGTAATGCAAGTAACAATTGGTGAGTACACACTTGTAACAATGTCTATGTATGACTACTCCTTAGGTACAATCCTCTCTCTGACCCCCTGTACACTCTCCTTCCCTGCCTACCATCCTATACTTGACATTACTCTTGATAGGCCCACACTGTGTGCATTTATATTCCCTAGTACTGTCTATGACACCATTTTGAATAACAGAAGCAGTAGCCACTACTCACCTCTCTAGAGCTAAGTCTGCCTGCACCACTCACTTTATCCTCTCCCTTTGAGTAAGAATGTCCCAGAGATACACCTTTGAAGTCATCCCCAACTATTAATGAGTCTACTGTATCTCTGATTGTATGTTGTGTTGTAGCCAGAACATGTAACACACTTGTAGAGACATGCTTTCCCCTACAGCCCAAATTAGCTTACTCAATACTCTAGATTTCCAACCCAGGTGACCTACTGACACTCACTGTACACTGTTACAGTGTGTTTTTTTCTCTCTCTTAGAGGGTGTTTGGATACAAGATTGTGCAGGGACATGATTTCCCTGAATCATGATCTGCAAAGTGTGCAGATCATAATATTGAAAAATGATGGAGTGTGCTAAACAGGTCAACTGTATGATTTCACAAGATCATAGGGTGTACTGAACAGTTGTATGATCTCAATGTATGCTCTAGTGTAAATTCCAAATAAAATGAATATTTTAATTGAATTTCTGTACATTTTCTAAGACATCCCTCCTGTACTGTTGTCCACTACTATGAGTACTTTCTCTGACCACCAGGATTTGGTTAATACTGTTGCTCTACTATACTGTCTTGCTGCTGCTAAAGCTGTACAATCTCTTACTCATTATTATGTGAAGGAGCCTCTTAATAAGTCCAAACTTTCTGGTGCTGAATGGGTAGCAGAACTTCGAAATGGTTACTCAGCATACTTCCAGAGAGCATTTGGAATGAGGAAGCATGTTTTTAACAAGCTTCTGGATATATTGGAGAAGAAGGGTGGACTTTGTGAAACAAGATATATGAAAACTGATGAGCAGTTGGCTATCTTTCTGTACATGGCTGCTACTGGGAACACAAACAGAAGGGTTCAGGAAAGGTTTCAAAGAAGTGCAGATACAGTTTCCAAGTAAGTAATTTAAGTCAGTCTATTTACACTTATTCATACTTTTTATTATAGGTGTTTCCACAGGATTGTTAATATGTTGAATTCACCCAGCATATACTATACATTTATCAAGCTTCCTAGAGAGGGAGCTCCTACTCCTGTGGAAATACAAACAAACCCAAAATGGTACCCTTATTTTAAGGACTGTCTTGGAGCCCTTGATGGAACCCACATATATGCTTCTGTCCTTTCTGATCAACAGCCTAGATACAGGAACAGGAAGGGATTTATATCTCAGAATGTTCTGGCTGTTGTATCATTTGACATGAAGTTTCTGTATGTTCTTAGTGGATGGGAGGGAAGTACATCTGATAGTACAGTCTTGGACAGTGCTAGGCAACAAGGCTTCCTAGTTCCAGATAGCAAGTATTATCTTGGCAATACTGGCTTTCTAGTCAGTACATCAGTACTTGTGCTATACAGAGGAGTACGTTATCATTTGAGAGAATGGGCTGCTGCAAAGAATAGGTAT
>NW_006760463.1:0-4711 GCF_000271605.1 Fomitiporia mediterranea MF3/22
AAAGAGTATAGTGTCTAGAGTAAGAAGTATAAAGGAAAAGACTAGGAGAAAACCTGAAGAGATAAAAGGAAAATATTATACTTACTTGAGGAGAAACTACATAGCTAGCTAGGAACTCTTTGTACAAAGACAAAGGACCATCAAAGCTAGTAAAGAGCCAGAGCCAATACTCTGAAGCTCTATACTTAAGGAGGACTAGTACTAGTGTGAAGGAAAGAGAACTGAGAGCTCTGAGGAGAGACTATAGGAAAGTAGTCTCCTTTATACACTTTGCTTATATAGATGGGAAAGTAATAAAGTCATAAACATGAGGACTATATGAGGACAATATAAGGAATACATGAGACAATCTAGAACTTTGGTTGTAAGTTCTATGATTGAATACAGAAGTATAAAGATAAGGCTAGAAGTTAATAAGGATAATTGTCTCCTAAACTAAGTCTATTGAAGAAGACTTAGGGAAAGATCTAGAACATTAGTTGTCAGTTCTAGAGTGTACACAAGACAGTCTAGAACTTTGGTTGTAAGTTCTAAGGGTAGTACAGAAGCACAGCCTTTTATATTACAGAAGTTATAAGGAGTCATTAAAAGTCATAATACTCTACCTTATAAGAAAGTATATTACAAACTAGTGTACAGGAAGTACAGGTTGAGTCAGACAGAGTTATAAGAACAATAAAGAGCTCTACTTTATGAGAAAAGCATTACACAGCTTACACAGTATAACTGGTTAGGAGGACTCATAAGGAGTCATTAAAAGTATGAGAGGAAGTATAGAAGATATAACAATATAGTAAAGGAGTCATTAGAAGATTAATCTAGAATACAAGAAGACACAAACTAGTATAGTATACAGTCTAAAGGATTAGCCAGCTCTACTTCATAGGAACAACAGTGAAGGGAGTTACTAAAGTTACTAGAGTAACATTACTCTAGCAAAAGGTATATAAGGAGGCCAGTTTGGCCCTTAAAAGATAGTTTTATCAACTTAAGTTACCTAGTACTTAGAAGTACTCTACTACTAACCTACTAGACTACACTTGTAGCTTGACTAAAGTAGGACTCCTCTACCCTCTTACTCTACAAGTCTACAAGTCTTACCCTCTATACTCTATTCTGTTACTATTCCTAAAGATTAGGACTAGTAAAGTGAGTATATCTAATACTTTGATAAAACTCCAACTTAGTTACAAATCTTTACTATTCTAGTAAAGCTCTGGTCTACTAAGGGGAACTTAAATCTGGAGCTAGCACACAGGTATATCAACTCTAATACTTACTTTATAATATTAACTAACCTTAATAATCAACATTCAAAGTAGGTAGATAAATTACTCTACTACTTAGAACAGTTATTAAGGTAAGTAACTTTCTTTTGTAGTAAGAAAAGAAAGGTTAATTAAGAAGTACTACTAGTTCTTGATTACTTAGTAGCCTATACACAGGAACAAGTGTTAATACTAGGAGGTATTAAAGGAATACTATTTTGGATACAAGAGGAATTTCCTCTAGACTCTTTCAAGCAAGAAAGAGTAGTATCAACTGTTACCTATACAACAGGCACTCCTATTAATCAACAAATTTGGATTGAACAAATCTAAGGATACTCAGACTACTTATACACATTATAACAACATTGTAATCTGTTACACAGTACATTACTTACACTAGAACAAGAATATCCAGATATTACAAAAGTAAGTAACTTTTGTAATATTATACTAAACAAAGTTAACAAGCTATAAAAAGTGGCTTTGTATCAGATCAAGGAAAGGATTAGAACATTATATATACAACAACTAGTACTGAGTACAGACAGAAGCCTATTATTATACAGTCCTTTATTACCAAATCCCTCAACCATTCTTATATTCCTACTACTTGTGGAAACACTCTTTGTTATATATACTTAGAGTAGGAGGAAGAGTCAATTGGGGAACAGTATAAGATTGGCTCAAAGAAGAGGTTCACACTCTAGCTACTCCTATTCAAACAAACTGGGGACCTATTATAGCCTTTGGGTTACAAGGACAAAGGCTTGGATACAACAATTTTTAGGTCTTAACAGAATAATTAGGTCTACTCAAAGTCAAGACCTACATTATAGAACTATACAAGAGGAAATCACATACTTGTGTAGTCTTATACAATCAGAACAATAAGGAGAAAAGCTGGAAGAGATACAATCAGATCTGGATACACAAAGTCTGAATATTTTTAATATTCATACAAAGCTACAGGAAATCTTAGACAAAATACAAGACCTTACTAACAGAGTACAAGAAGTACAAGTTGAATCAGGAATAGTACAAGTATTCCTAAATAGGTTAGTACAGTCACAATTCAACCTAACTACTATATTACAAAATATTAGTAGAGAGGAGTAACAAAGTGACAGGAGAGAAGGAAGTACTTCTAATACTCAATACTCCTAGAGACAAGAACATTTCACTAGAGAAAACACAGTCTAAGAAAATCAAGAAAGTGAACTATCAGGTTCTTCAGCTGAAGAAGAAGAGTTTGTTAACATAATACAAGGAGGAATCCAAACATTTTAAGACTATAGTGGAATTGAAACACAACATCCAGATAGTCCACTAGGATCCTCTAGAAGCCTCTAAGATTAGTCAGAAATTATTACTCAGGAAGGCTAGACAGCTGAAGAAATTGAACAGTCTATGTTACTAAATACCTTTATAGTAGAAGGAATACTAACATTAGATTATTATAGTTGGTTGTATCAGACCTATTAAAGTAGTACTAGTTTAGAGTCAAGTTCATCAGACTCTTATACACCAAATTCAGAATCTAGTAACTAGAAAGAGAGTAATATGGAGGGAATAAGGAAAATCAATCTAAAACTGCCAAAGTTTTTAGGACAGAAAGGGGAAGATTTAGAAGTGTTTAAAACAAATCTAGTAATACACTTCAGACATTATAACATTACAAATAGTTTGGATAAAGTAGAAACAGTAATCCTATACTTAAGAGGGAAAATAGCAAGTCACATGAATGGAAAAGCAATATCATTTGTGACAGAAGGAAAAAGCTTAGTTCCAGAAATCTGGAAAGATTATAATACATTTTTAACTAATCTGAGAGAAGCAAGTAGAAAATACTATGATTCTATAGAGACAGCTCAAACTCAAATGCACAATTTGAGACAAGGAAAACTAACAATTATAGAATACAATGAAACATTCAAGAGAATATTTGTAAGGAAACTCACTGTTCCTCACAAGAGAATTCTAATCACCCTTAGTTCACTCAACTACTGACTGGGATAACCTAGTACTTGAGCGAGGGGTCAGGGGAAAAGAATCCCCTTTACTCAGTAGTCAATACTGTCTTTTATAGGGGTATACACGTGTAGATACATGAGGAGGAAGTGTAACTAACTACAATGAGAATATATACACTTGTAGGTCCTACTGTACAATGATCTGACACAATCAGCAATGTAGTAATAATAAAATACAAACCAGTAAATCAAATCCTTACACTCACCCTCTAGCATTTAGTCCTAAATGCTAAAAATCAGTAGAAAAGGCAGAAAACTTACTTAAAAGTAACAGTTAGTAACGAGTAAATAATAAAATACCTTGCCCATGCATATGGGAAACATCCTCATAATGTAGTATTGCCTCTCTGAACTGATCCAAAGTTGATCCAGTGAGTATTAAGACAGTGGTGGCGTTCCAGATAGTGAGTAGCATAGTTTCAAACTATGTGAAACTAGATAAACGTCAATAGAATTAAACATAGTCAATATTACTGTATAGTCAATTAGTAGAAAAGTTGCCTCTTTATTGTTACTATCAATACAACTGTTAAGAAAGGGGGAAGAGAGGTTATGTGAGAGGCTTAGAGGGATCACACAAAGAGGGGGGATAGTGGACTCAGCTTGCTCTCTTGTGGCTTGCTTCATTGTCTGTTGATTAGTTAGTCTATATATACTATGTAGGTATGTCTCAGATGTGGAATGTATGATGGAAGGTATTCCATCATCGTTTGTCATTGCTTGTAATGTAGTTTATATCATCTGAGACATACTCTCGTGTAGTCTTGTCTTAACACTCCCCTTCAAACTCTTACTAGGTCTAGTAGACTTGTAAGATGTTTGCTTACAGTATGTATAGATAGTTTAATCATTATAACTGTATTGTACAATTGTTTGTTTGTGTAACACATTTATAACTTGATGTAGTTAATAATAATATTGATTAAGTATATTTAATTAGTTTGTTCGTTCGTAATATACTGTTCAATAACAGTATTGTTATCACAATAGATTGTTTGTAAATGTTATTAAATAATTTGTAAATGCTTCAGAGACCTGCAGAATCTTGTCAGCATGTGTAGGTACGTATATGTGCATATTTAATATTATAAATGCAATTGCTCGTTTTGTTTTATTGTTTGTTATTCAGTCATATTGTTTGTTATTAAGTTTGTTTGAGTACTCTAGTAATTTCCTTTTTACTTCACTGTGAAACTAATGAATCATGCTAGTAAAATGTATATTTGATGTTGTAATAATATCCTTCTTTAATCATTACTGTCTGTGTTCGTCTACGTTTGTATATGTGTTAAGCATTCAGTAATAGCTGATTTATGTCTTTGGATTGAAGCTTTGCATCAATTGTATATTGTAATATCAATAATAATATTTGTTTTTGCCAGATTGCTTCATTCTGAGATCAATGAGGTT
>NW_006760464.1:0-4704 GCF_000271605.1 Fomitiporia mediterranea MF3/22
AATGTTATTGTATCCACTTTTAAGGTTAAGAGTTGTAAACCATTTTACTTCCTTTAAATAGTCTAGTAGTGTGTACATTATAAGTATAGGAAATGGGTTAGGTTCTGTAATCTGATTTAATTTCCTATAGTCTATAACCATCCTTGCTCCTGAATCCTTTTTGCCTACAAAGAATACTTGTGATACAATTTTAGAGTGACTCTCTTTAATGTATCCTTTCTTTAGGTTTTCTTGTATAAATTCCTCTACTGTTTCTTGTTCTATAAGAGTTAGAGAATATACTGGACACATTTTAGGTAATTCTACTCCTTCCTTTAATTTAATATTCATGTCCCATCTGGAATGCTTTAGTAATCTATCTGCTTTATCTTTATCAAACCTGTCTAAGTAATCCTATAATTCCTTTAGCACTAATTCCTTTTTATCTCTTTCTGAGCCTATTCCTAATCTGTTTAGTACTTCTGCCTTTTCTTGTGAAGCTTTCTGTACTATACTAGAGACTTTGTTTAACTGTTTTCTAAGCTTCTGTTCTTCACTAGTTTGATAAGATAATTTTTGTTAGAACACTCCTAACTCCTCTTACTTGTTAGTTTCTGTTAACTGATAGGATACTAGATTCATCCTCTTTACAGACAGTTCTAGAGTTCCTGACCTTCTTTTCTTTATAGGTGGAGGTGTACTTCCTATACTTTCTCCCCTTTTCCTTTTAACATATTCATTATATAATGTAATGTTTTGCATTTTCTCTTTTACCTTTTATATTTACTCTTTTCCTAGTCTTGTCTTGTGTATTATGTCTAGGTCTGCAAATTTCTTGTCTACTCTAAAGGTAACCATTCTTACTTCATGTCTAGAAAGAAGGGGTTTCTGATATTAAGGTATTTTTGGTAACATTACCTGTTCTTCAGAGATAGTTACTTTATCTAATAAAGTAGTTATTTCTTCATTTGTATCAATATCTTTATCTGATGAATATGACCTTATACTAGATTCT
Source organism: Fomitiporia mediterranea MF3/22 (assembly GCF_000271605.1). NCBI lineage: Eukaryota > Fungi > Basidiomycota > Agaricomycetes > Hymenochaetales > Hymenochaetaceae > Fomitiporia > Fomitiporia mediterranea. Next base: position 995 of record NW_006760464.1, read on the forward strand.
GATTGTATGTTTAGTATACTTCTTGAAGGGCTCTGTTACAAATCCTGTGTTGTTAAACTTTTAATAAGTATTACAAGTGTTATAAATTCTGGAATAGGAGTCATAGAAGCTTTACCATATCTTTCTTTTTCTGAAAACCAAAGACTTTCTAATCCACTATTATCTGATTCTGAATCTAATAGTATAGGTGGTTTGTGGGAAAACTTCTTTGTCTTGGTTTTCTTCATACTTCTAATTTGAGAGTATTCTTTTACCTTTTTCTCTCTGTTTTGGTTCCTTTTCTTTTCCCAACTTTTGTCTAGTAGTTTAATCTTTCTTATACTACTTCTGACTTCTCTTGTTTGATAATTAAACAAAGGTTTTACTTTGTTTAAATAGTCAGATCCTAATAAACACTTATTATTATAAGTGTCCATTATTGCAAATTTGAACCATTCATTACTAATTCTAGTATTTAACCATACCTAAGCATTATACTTCCATCCTCCTCTATTAATTGTACTATCAGCATTTCTGACAATTACCCTAGACTTGTCATTCTTTATAAGTTTTAGCTTAAGAGCTTTAACTATCTTTAGTAATAATGTACTTAATCCTACACCTGAATCAAACATAGTCTTAATTGTTGTCTACTGTCCTCTATATAATATAATTGCTTTACAGGTTGGATAGAGTGCTGCTTGTACTATCTGGTAGATTTTTGTTGGTTGCTTTTCTTGTAGAGTTTCTTTTACTTTTTTCTCTACACCTGAGTTTAAAGACTCTACTACCTTTAAACTCTGAATCAAAAATCCTCTTTACTTGATCCTTCTGTTTCCTCCTCTTCATTAATGTAGGCTTCTTGTTCTTCAGAGATTACTGTGTTCCTTTTTGTGAACCTCTTATTAGATTTATACTTTAGCCTTTTACTTTAAGGATTTCTTCTAGTGTAATTCCTAGCTATATGTTCTTTTTGCTCACATTTGAAGCATGCCATTTCTCTACCTTTTGTTATCCTGTCAATTTCTATTAGTACTCTATAATAATCACTAGAAGGTTTGTATTCTTGTCTAAATGTTTTTGTGTGTACTATTCCTCTCTCTAGACTGAGAGCTGTATTTGTCCATTCTTTAAATGTCTATTCTGTATAACTAGGGATAGCAACCAACTGTTGTAATTTGCTAGGGCTTAATCCATTCTTATATAAATGAATTGTGACAGGATTCCTTCTATTTGTCCCTAGTTTATATTTACTAGGTAGGTAAGCTAATATTCTCTTGAATGTTTTATTGTATTCTATAATTGTTAGTTTTCCTTGTCTCAAATTATGCATTTGAGTTTGAGCTGTCTCTGTAGAGTCATAGTATTTTCCACTTGCTTCTCTTAGATCAGTTAAAAATGCATTATAATCTTTCCAGATTTCTGGAACTAAGCTTTTTCCTTCAGTCACAAATGATATTGTCTTTCCATTTATGTGACTTACTATTTTCCCTCTTAAGTATAAGATTACTGTTTCTACTTTATCCAAACTATTTGTAATGTTGTAATGTCTAAAGTGTATTGCTAAATTTGTTTTAAACACTTTTAGATCTTCCCCTTTCTGTCCTGAAAACTTTAGCAGTTTCAGGTTGATTTTCCTTGTTCCCTCCATATTACTCTCTTTCTAGTTACTAAATTCTGAATTTAGTATATAAGAGTCTAATGAACTTGACTCTGAACTAGTACTACTTTGATAAGTCTAATACAACCAACTATAATAATCTAATGTTAATGTTCCTTCTACTATAAAGGTATCTAGTAACATAGACTGTTCAATTTCTTTAACTGTCTAGCCTTCCTGAGTAATAATTTCTGACTAACCTTGAAGGCTTCTAGAGGATCCTGGTGGACTATCTGGATGTTGTGTTTCAATTCTATTGTACTCTTGAAATGTTTGGATTCCTCCCTGTATTGTGTTAACAAGCTCTTCTTCTTTAGCTAAAGAACCTGATAGTTTACTTTCTTGATTTTCTTAGACTGTGTCTTCTTAAGTGAAATGTTCTTGTCTCTAAGAGTATTAAGTATTAGAAGTACTTCCTTCTCTCCTGTCACTTTGTTGTTCCTCTCTACTAATACTTTGTAATATAGTAGTTAGGTTGAATTGTGACTGTACCAACCTGTTCAGGTATACTTGAGATATTCCTGATTCAACCTGTACTTCTTATACTCTGTTAGTAAGATCCTGTATCTTGTCTAAGATTTCTTATAGCTTTGTATGAATATTAAAAATATTCAATCCTTGTGTATCTAGATCTGATTGTATCTGCTCCAACTTTTCTCCTTATTGTTCTGATTGTATAAGACTACACAAGTATGTGATTTCCCCTTGTATAGTTCTATAATATATGTCTTAACTTTGAGTAGACCTAATTATTCTGTTAAGACCTAAGAATTGTTGTATCCAAGTCTTTGTCCTTATAATCTAAAGACTATAATAGGTCCCCAATTTATTTGAACAGGAGTAGCTAGAGTGTGAACTTCTTCTTTGAGCCAATCTTGTACTGTTCCCCAATTGGCTCTTCCTCTTACTCTAAGTATATGTAATAAGGAGTGTTCCTACAAGTAGTAGGAATATGAGAATGGTTGAGGGATTGGATAATAGAGGGCTGTATAATAATAGGCTTCTGCCTGTGCCTAGTACTAGTTACTGTATGTGTAATGTTCTAATCCTTTCCTTGATCTGATACAAAGCTACTTTTTAAAGCTTGTTAACTTTGTTTAATATAATATTACAAAAGTTACTTACTTTTGTAATATCTGGATATCCTTGTTCTAGTGTAAGTAATACACTATGTAACAGATTACAATATTGTTATAATGTGTATAAATAGTCTGAGTATCCTTAGATTTGTTCAATCCAGATTTGTTAATTAATAAGAGTGCCTACTATATAAGTAACAGTTGATACTACTCTTCCTTACTTGAAAGAGTCTAAGGGAATTTCCCTCTGTATCCAAAATGGTATTCCTTTAATACCTCCTAGTATTAACACTTGTTCCTGTGTATAAACTATTAAGTAATCAAGAACTAGTAGCACTTCTTAATTAATCTTTCTTTTCTTACTATAAAAGAAAGTTACTTGCTTTAACAACTGTTCTAAGTAGTAGAGTAATTTATCTACCTACTTTGAATGTTAATTATTAAGGTTAGTTAATATTATAAAGCAAGTATTAGAGTTAATGTACTTGTGTACTAGCTTCAGGTTTAAGTTCCCCTTAGTAGACCAGAGCTTTACTAGAATAGTAAAGATTTGTAACTAAGTTAGAGTTTTATCAAAGTATAAGATATACTCACTTTACTAGTCCTAATCCTTAGGAATAGTAACAGAATAGAGTATAGAGAGTAAGACTTGTAGACTTGTAGAGTAAGAGGGTAGAGGAGTCCTGCTTTAGTCAAACTGTAAGTGTAGCCTAGTAGGTTAGTAGTAGAGTACTTCTAAGTACTAAGTAACTTAAGTTAATAAAACTATCTTTTGAGGGCCAAACTGGCCTCCTTATATACCTTTTGCTAGAGTAATGTTACTCTAGTGACTTTAGTAACTCCCTTCACTATTGTTCCTATGAAGTAGAGCTGGCTAATCCTTTAGACTGTATACTACACTAGTTTGTGTCTTCTATTAATCTGCTGACACTAGTTTGTATCTTCTTGTATTCTAGATTAATCTTCTAATAACTCCTTTACTATATTGTTAT
>NW_006760465.1:0-4667 GCF_000271605.1 Fomitiporia mediterranea MF3/22
TGATGTCCTAGTACACATTCCTGTTGTCTGTGAACAACCTGTATTTCTTAAGAGCATTGTTTCAATTTGTGGCTCTAAGAATTGGTAGTAGTGTCTCTGAAATGTCCATATATGTGTTGCCTTACACCTGTAGCATCTTAGAATCCTTGAAACAATGGTTGTATGCATGTTTCCTAGTCCTTTCCATGTGCCATGTGTATCTGTAGTCTTGTAGAATCCTTTCTACACTGTATGCCTGTGCTTTTGAGGGTAAAATGTTATTGTATACTGTATACAATTGTCTATCTTGATGTTTAGACTTCCTACAATGCTTATTCCTGTACTGAATGCCTGTAGTATGATGCCTAAATGCTGTAGTCTCATAGAGTCTCGAATATACTGAATTTGCCCTTTCAAATGTGTTGTTTGCATGCTTGAACTTGTGTTCCATTGCTGAATCCTCAGTATTGCCTTCACAAAGTATCCAAATTGATAAAACATGTATATTGCTGCTAGATATGTAAGAATCTGTGTCATAGTCTGTAATCGACTCTAATTCTATGTAGTTCTCACTGTCCAAGTTGTCTGCTAACTTATCTAAAGTGGTGTAACCAATACTGACATTACTAGATAATGAACAATCATCCTGCACATTGTTCAATATGATTGTATTGTGAGTAGGACAATTCCTGGCTAAGTAGTCATCTTGTTTGCAAATAAAACATAGTCCTTTTGCTCTCATTTTGTCCAATTTCAATTGGGAATGACATTTGAAACCTGTAGCATATGTCCTGTGATTGTTTTCTGTCTTGCTTCCATGCTAGTCATTGTTCCTTAATGGATAATACAATTGCCTAGCCTTTCCTTTGGCGTTTGCACTGCTTGTATGCATAGTATCCTGACTAGAGTCACTGTGATCTGAATCATTGCTTTCACTATCCTGTAGAGTGAATTGATTGTTTCCTGAATTATCAGAACTGTCTGTATGCAAATAATCACTCTGAGAATCATTGCTGTGTCCTTGCAGATAGAATTGATGTCTAGAATCTATATACCATTTGATTCCTATGGATTCATTTGCTTTCTCAATGCTTTCAAGCCTATCCTTGAAGATTGAGTAATCTACTGTGTCTGGATTTAAGCAATCTAATCATAATTGCCTCTGGTACTTGGAATTCAATCCATACCATGCCTGTCTGGTCAAATCTCGCTGAGAAATGTCTCCTAGATTTGTAGCTTTCATTTCTAGGTCATACAAATAATCCTGAACATTCCTATTACCTTGTTTTGAAGTATTGAACTCTTTCCACAGTATTTCAGCAAAGTTGGAAGAGAAACAAAAGTCCATAAGTCCTCTAAAGAACTGAGTAAGTGTCCATCTATGCTTATGGTTTGTAATCTTTTGCAAGTAGAAATTCATTACTTTTCCCTTGATAAAACCTAGCATTATCCCTACTTGGCTCTTAGGGAAATGATGAAGTCCTGATTGTTTCATGTACTGATTGACTTCAATAACAAACTTTGTGTACTTCTGCAAGTCTGGTTCACCTGAGTATACTGTAGGAGCTATTGGTTCTGTACTACACATCTGTATCTTCAATTTGAGGAGTTCTCTGTTCTGTTTCTTCCTCAAGCATTTCTTGTGCTTCTTAGTAGCTTCAGTATCACTCAAATCAATGTCTGACAGTTCGAATAAAACATTACTTCAATTGTAGTCATTGGATGAAGAGGAATCCAAATTATTACTGTCTGGGTCTGATCCTAAGTCAAAATTTCCCTTTCTCTGTATCCTGGAGCTCTGTATTGCTCTGTATGTGTAGCTATTCTTTGCTAGGCTCTCTGAAGGTCTTACTGATGCAAATATACCTTTCTGGACATTATTTGGTGCTTCACTATGCTTGTGTCCATTGTTTGTTCTTGAACTACTGCTTAAGCTATTCTTATACTTGCTACACTTGATATGTAGCTTTGAACTGTATAGTTTACTACACTCTGAATCAATATTGTTCTCACTAATACCACTAGTGTATGCCTTGCCTGGGACTGCTTTCAATTGTGAAGTATTGCTATGGGATTGTTTGTTCCTTTTATTTTTGCAAGGGGTACTCTGATGTCCTGAAAAACTTAGTATTTCCATTTAAGACTATATATATCCAGGTATTTTGCTTTCTCTCTTATTCCTGGACCTGGCTAGGGTGTTGTATCCATTGTAGTACTCCTGTACATTGCTCCTGTACAATGCATAGTCTATATCTGCTATGTATAAGGTTAAACACTTGATTTTGTAGGTGTATGCTTGATTTTTGCTCTCTGGATCAAGTACTGATCCTTGTAGTTCTAATATATGTTCACTTTTGCTATCCTCAAAGTACTGTTCTGTAAATACAATGTCTGTTTTGCTTGGATAGTCTGAATTGATTTCACAATTGTATTGAATGCCTGGCAGTTCTGGTTTTTGTTCTGTTCCTTACACTTTATGTATTCCTCTTACTTTGTGCTTTCCTTTCACTTTCTGCAAATGCAATCGTTTGTCTGGACTCTTGAGTGTTTCTTCTACACTCTTAGATTGATAGTTCTGATCTCTACTGTCTGTAGGTACTGTGGCATGTCTGGCTTTTGTTCTGTAGCCTACCTGAAGTGTTTCATACTTTTCTGTTACTATACTATTGAGTCTGCTCTTGTTTGATGAAGGAGTTACTTTCTCCTCTTCCTGATACATTCCATTGAACTTGTACATTCTCTTATTCAAATTGTTAATGTCTATCAAACTGTGGAATGGGCTGACATGTCCTATGTCTATCTCAATCGCTCTGGCTCTTACAATGTGTCTGAAGGTCTTACTTGCCTTCTAGAAATCTTGTTCCTTATCAGATCTCTGTAATTCTGATGCCTGGCTCTCCTGGCCTTGTCTGTTACTCTTGTTCTTCAAGTCCTGGCTGCTTTCTTCACTGTCTAAAAGGGTCTTAGATGTCTCATTACCCTCTACATTACTGTTGTCAAGGTGTTTCCATTCTGAAGTAAGTGTGCTCACTGGATACTTATCCATACTCTCACTGATACTGACTATATGTACTCTGTAACTCTTGTACTAGCTTGCAAATTCCTTAATGCTTGCCATTAGCTCTCTATGTTGACTTGGTGAATCCTCAAACCAAATTGCCTGTTCTCTATTGAGTGAATCCTCAAACTTGGTAGCCTGAAATTGATAGAGCAAATCCTCAAGCTCAATCACCTGTACTTGGTGAGTTGAATCCTCAAACTCAACCTTCTGTACTCAATTGGACGAATCCTCGAATCCAATTGCCTGTTCATCCTGAACTTGACTGTCTGAATCCTCAAGAACAATTGTCTGAGTGTTTCCACTCTCTGTACCTTTGTTTGTTATTTCTTTAAGCCTAGTAGTGCTAATACTTGCTAGTGTCTGCTCTACAGTGTGTGTTTGTCTAACTATATGCACTGGTACAGTTACATGCCTTAGTTCTACATTATTAGTATGTACTAGTTTATTAGGGTGCCTTTAGCCTTGTGTAGACAAGGACTTATCACCTGGTATAGGTTCATTGGGTTGCCTCCAGCCTACAAGGGACAAGGACTTACTTCCTAGCATGTTAGTATTGATATCCAGACTTGGGTACCCTCTGGGAATTGTCTGTCAAGGCTCAGCAGCCATATTGTAATTAATATCCAATGGATAATCTTGTTGTCCATTGCCTGTAAACTCAATACACACCTGTTTGTTCCTTTTTGCTGTCACAGATGCCTGGTCCTCAACCCATCCAATCAATGCAAACCTCTAGTGTATCTAGTGCTGGTCCATATTAATATGTGATAATGTGTTCCAGAAGCATTCTGCAGTGTTCTGAAGCATTGTGAACCTACTAGGGGCCAATCCAGTAAGTAGTCTCTGTTTCTACTCAAAAATCATAACTTTACTCATGAAAAATTCCTGATGTATACTAGATGACAAGGGAGACCTAGGGTTGATCAGACCCTTTGGTTCCTCAGCATCCAGTAAGGGGTTTCAGTGCTAGGTGGGTACAGTCAAAAATATGTAAGGAAACTCACTGTTCCTCACAAGAGAATTCTAATCACCCTTAGTTCACTCAACTACTGACTAGGATAACCTAGTACTCAAGCAAGGGGTCAGGGGAAAAGAATCCCCTTTACCCAGTAGTCAATACTGTCTTTTATAGGGTAGTACACGTGTAGATACATGAGGAGGAAGTGTAACTAACTACAATGAGAATATATGTGCTTGTGGGTCCTACTATGTAATGATCTGACACAATCAGCAATGTAGTAGTAATAAAATACAAACCAGTAAATCAAATCCTTACAAATAGGCACTAAGGCTTATAACCTTTTAACAAGTGTAGTAGGAGTGCCCCAAGTACTTTCTCTTATTAAGACATTAAGCAAGTGTCTGTCTTATATACTACATAGTGAAGTCTGATAGTCTGAGACATTCCAAGTACAGTAACTCTACATAAGGTAATTAGGGATTTCCTAATCCAGAGTACAATCTAATATACTCTGTAACAGAACAGAATAGTAGAACAAACTCATAAAACTATATTTAGAGGTGTAAGAGCATATTTAACATTTACTAATTACTGTTTACATTATGGTCCAAAACAGCTATTATATTGTAGCTCTGGACTAGGAAATCCCTAATTACCTTATGTAGA
>NW_006760466.1:0-4653 GCF_000271605.1 Fomitiporia mediterranea MF3/22
GGCTACCTTTAGTTGTCCTACTTAGTAAGAACTCCTAGCTTAGCATTATTAATCCTCTAATCATTACTAATGAGTGATCAATCTATCTAGTAGAGAGAGGGGACAGGGAAGGAGTAAGTACTAAGTCAGTTAGGAAAAGGTAACAAAACCTGTAGACAAGGTCTTTATCTCTCTAAGGTTAAACACATACTCTAGTACAGTATTACTTAATAACCTTAACTAAAGACAAGTCATTTGAAATACTTGTATAGAGAGGGGATCTAGAAAGAGTATAGTGTTTAGAGTAAGAAGTATAAAGGAAAAGACTAGGAGAAAACCTGAAGAGACAAAAGGAAAATATTATACTTACTTGAGGAGAAACTATATAATTAGCTAGGAACTCTTTGTACAAAGACAAAGGACCATTAAAGCTAGTAAAGAGTTAGAGCTAATACTCTAAAGCTCTATACTTGAGGAGGACTAGTACTAGTGTGAAGGAAAGGGAACTGAGAGCTCTAAAGAGAGACTATAGGAAAGTAGTCTCCTTTATACACTTTACCTATACAGATAAGAAAGTAATAAAGTCATAAATATAAGGACTACATAAGGACAACATGAGGAATACATGAGAAAATCTAGAACTTTGGTTGTAAGTTCTATGATTGAATACAGAAGTATAAAGATAAGACTAGAAATTAATAAGAATAATTGTCTCCTAAACTAAGTCTATTAAGAAGACTTAGGAAAAGATCTAGAACATTAGTTGTTAGTTCTAGAGTGTATACAAAGTAGTCTAGAACTTTAGTTGTAAGTTCTAGGAGTAGTACAGAAGTACAGCCTTTTATATTACAGAAGTTATAAGGAGTCATTAGAAGTTATAATACTCTACCTTATAAGAAAGTGTATTACAAACCAGTGTACAGAAAGTACAGGTTGAGTCAGACAGAGTTATAAGAAGACTATAGAACAATAGAAAGCTCTACTTTATAGGAAAAGTATTATATAGCTTACACAGTATAACTAGTTAGGAGGACTCATAAGGAGTTATTAGAAGTATGAGAGGAAGTATAGAAGACATAACAATACAGTAAGGAGTTATTAGAAGATTAATCTAAGATACAAGAAGACACAAACTAGTGTTAGCAGATTAATAGAAGACACAAACCAGTGTAGCATACAGTCTAAAGGATTAGCCAGCTCCACTTTATAGGAACAACAGTAAAGAGAGTTACTAAAGTCACTAGAGTAACATTACTCTAGCAAAAGGTATATAAGGAGGCCAGTTTGGCCCTCAAAAGATAGTTTTATTAACTTAAGTTACCTAGTACTTAGAAGTACTCTACTACCAACCTACTAGGCTACACTTGCAGCTTAACTAAAGCAGGACTTCTCTACCCTCTTACTCTACAAGTCTACAAGTCTTACCCTCTATACTCTATTCTGTTACTATTCCTAAGGATTAGAACTAGTAAAGTGAGTATATCTTACACTATATACTATTACTGTGTGTTCATCTTTTCTTTCTTATTATTACTTGCTAAATCACTCTAAGCCTGTTTGACAGGCACAGTCTTAACCTTCAGAACCTGCTTGACCTTACAATTCAACTTGTAAGGACTGAGTAACAACTAAGGCCTGGTGACAAAGACTACTTTGTATGGCTCAAGAACATGTTAATCCTTTACTAATACAAACTCTACTCACAAAAGAATGAGGCAGAGACTGTTAGTAGTGTAGGGATTAGGATTGTAGAAATAATGTATTATTTACTATCTTTTTGTATTCTATAATCAAATATAATTATATTTTATTAATTATTTAATACAAAATTGTAAGTAAAGCCAAAACAAGCTATTCAAATGCTTGTAATGACTGGTATAAATTGTAAGAGGATACTATACTGTTAAAATTTGATAAGTATATTCTTATTTTAGGAGGTATGTTATAATCACTTGTATATCTTGACAATATGTACAATCATAATTAATATTAGGAATTTTAATAACTATTCTGAATTCTTGCTTTACTTGTACTAAATTATAATTGACTTGTGAAAACTACTATCTAAGTTATTATCACTTTTACAAAATTTACAAAAAGTAAAAAATATACTAGGTTATAATCTAATACAACAGTTAAGACTTTTTTGTAATGTAGATGAACTAAACTAATGTATTGACTAGATATTTATAGCAAATCTACACATACATACCATTAGGTGTGTCTATATCATATATTTAGAGCTTGTTATAAGTGTATTAATACTAGCCTTGTTACTGTCCCTTACAAACAACAGTTGTAATGTATTAGATTGTGCTCTGGATTAGGAAATCCCCAATTGCCTTATGTAGAATTACTACACTTGGAATGTCTCAGACTATTGGACTTCACTATGTAGTATATAAGGTAGACACTTGCTTAATGTCTCAATAAGAGAGAGTACTTAGAGTACTCCTACTATGCTTGTTAAAAGGTTATGAGCTTTAGTGCTCATTGAATGCCTCTACACACTTGCTCTCACAGAACACCTTTGCCTCCTACTAGACCACCAAGCCTAAGACCTCCCTCTCCCCCCAAACCCATTACAATGTCATCTATGACACATACCTTTATTAATACTATAATGAAGGACTCTAATGTTACAAAGTTCTTTGAGGGAACAGAAAAGTTGGCTGGTGTGAAGGGATACAAGATATGGTGCTTACACATACACAGTACACTTACTGCCATGATGCTCTTAGACCATCTAGAGTACAATCCCCCTTCCTCTGATGATGCTGGCATACATACAGGTAACGTTTTGTATCACTGTATAATGAAAACAATAACTAATACAATTTATACAAACTTTACAATACATACAAGTGTTAGAAGTCTTATGAAGGTGCTTTCTGAACAATACAACGTTCAAACAACAATAACACATGCTGTAGACATATCTACATTGTTTACAGTAAAAGGGCATGTATTACAGTTTGATAAGATGTTAGACAACATTAAACAAATCTACAGACAGTTGTCTACACATAATAAAGCCCTCAATAATAATACATACATCTCAGCAATTAACCTTGCTACTCCTTGTGAGTATAGATGGGTAGCAACAATGCTAGACAGGCAGATTACCTATTATAATCAACTACCAACAGTTACAGCAGCTCAGAAAGATGTTCTGACACCAGCTAAGTTGATACACAATTTACAAAACATATATACTGAGTATCATTCTTAGTACTCTCAAACGAAACAAGATACTGAACAAGACAGCCTACAAACAAAAGGCAAAAGTGTAGCTAAAGGCAAAACAAAGCCTTATAATAAAGTTAAATGCTACAACTGTAATAAGTATGAGCATATGTCAAAAGACTGCCAAAATCCTCTAACAAGCAAAACAACAGAAGCTTAAAAGAAAAAGTATAAGCAAACAGCTACTACTTCTACTACTACTACTACACTGTCTCAACCTGTACTTAATACAGTAGTATTCATTAGAGACAATAACAAAACAGTATTCATTAAAGATGTTAATGAAACACTAATGCTAGAGTCTGCAATTGTAGAAGCCTCAGTATCAAGTTCCAGCAGCTTACCTGTTCAATCTGCTCTATCTACTGAATCCAATGTATTTTCAGTATTCAAAGTACAAGAGGATAGTGTCATGCAAGTAGACAACTTCATGAACTCATTTGACAATATGAAAGAAGTCATTGAGGAGTTCAATTACAATCCAAACATATGTATCAACACAATACATTACAATGATACTGAACTAATACATTGTATTAATATATTAGACTCTGGTGCAAATGTACACACTACTCTATACTTGTTCTGTCTTACAAATGTTTGGAACTCAACCCTAATAAACATTATAATTGTGAATAAATTGTCATTCACACTTAGCAAAAGTGGAGTGATGACATTTAACATAAAACTACAAGACAAAGCTGATGAGCATACTAAGGTGAATACAATTTCACTACAAAACGTATACTATCATCCTAATCTAAACTTCATGCTTGTTAGTGAAGCACTATTATACAAAGCAGGATATGTTTTAACAAAAACAAACAATGAATGTATTATTTATTCTCCTGCTCATACAAAGATTGGTGAAATACATGTACAAAATAACTTGTATATAATAGTTTCTCATCATAATAAACAATCTATTAACACAATCACTATTGTTGATTTACATTGACAAATGGGTCATGTTATTTTCAATTACTTGTACAAACTCATACAAGAGTATCCTGAGATTATAAGTTAAAGGATAACAGACAATAAAAATGTACAGTGTACAGATTGTATCAAAGCAAACATACAATGTAATGAAATACCAAAAATACAAATAACACCTCTTACACAATCTTATGGAGATCATCTCCATATTGATATTTGGGGACCTGCCCCAGTACAAGCTTACAGTAAGTACGAATATCTTTTTACCATTGTAGATGATGCTACACAATGGGTAACTATGCTACCTATGTGGCATAAAAGCAATGCTTTCACAGAATATGTAAAGCATACAACAAAACTCTTTACACAGTACAGTATAAGAGTTAAAACTCTCTAAAGTGATAACAATACAGTGTTCCTAAGTAAAGACTTCACTATGTACATTGAAAGTCAAGGAACAATACATAGATTAACAGTACACAATACACT
>NW_006760467.1:0-4644 GCF_000271605.1 Fomitiporia mediterranea MF3/22
CATCATCTACAATAGTAAAAAGGTATTTGTACTTACTGTAAGCTTGTACTAGGGCAGGTCCCCAAATATCAATGTGGAGATAATCTCTATAAGATTGTACAAGAGGTGTTGTTTGTATTTTTGGTATTTCATTACATTGTATGTTTGCTTTGATACAATCTGTACACTACACATTTTTATTGTCTGTTATCCTTTGACTTATAATCTTGGGATACTCTTGTATGAGTTTGTGCAAGTAATCGAAATTGACATAACCTATTTGTTAATGTAAATCAACAATAGTGATTGTATTAATAGATTGTTTATTATGATGAGAAACTATCATATACAAGTTATTTTGTACATGTATTTCACTAATCTTTGTATGAGTAGGAGAATAAATAATACATTCATTGTTTGTTTTTGTTAAAACATATCCTGCTTTACATAATAGTGCTTCACTAACAAGTGTGAAGTTCAGATTGGGATGATAGTATATGTTTTGTAGTGAAATCGTATTCACCTTAGTATGCTCATTAGCTTTGTCTCATAGTTTTACATTAAATGTCATTACTCTACTTTTGCTAAGTGTGAATGACAATTTATTTGCAATCATAACGTTTATTAGGGTCGAGTTCCAAACGTTTGTAAGACAGAACAAGTATAGAGTAGTGTGTACATTTGCACCAGAGTCCAATATATTAATACAATGTATTAGTTCAGTATCATTATAATGTATTGTATTGATACATATGTTTGGATTGTAATTGAACTCCTTAATGACTTCTTTTGTATTGTCAAATGAGTTCATGAAGTTGTCTACTTGTATGACACCATCCTCTTGTACTTTGAATGCTGAAAATATGTTAGATTCAGTAGATAGAGCAGATTCAGCAGATAGAGCAAATTGAACAGGTAAGCTGCTAGAACTTAATACTAAGGCTTCTACAATTACAGACTCTAGTATCAACATTTTATTAATATCTTTAATGAATACTGTTTCATTATTGTCTCCAATGAATACTACTGTATTAAGTGTAGGTTGAGACAGTGTAGTAGTAGTAGTAAAAGCAGTAACTGTTTGCCTATGCTTTTTCTTTCAAGCTTCTGTTGTTTTGCTTGTTAGAGGGTTTCAGCAGTCTTTTGACATATGTTCATACTTATTACAGTTGTAGCATTTAACTTTATTATAAGGCTTTGTTTTGCCTTTAGCTACACTTTTGCCTTTTGTTTGTAGACTGTCTCATTTAGTATCTTGTTTTGTTTGAGAGTACTGAGAATAATACTTAGTATATATGTTTTGTAATTTGTGTATCAACTTAGCTAGTATTAGAACGTTTTTCTGAGCTACTGTAACTGTTAGTAGTTAATTATAATAAGTAATCTGCCTGTCTAGTATTGTTACTACCTATCTATACTTATAAGGAGTAACAAGGTTAATTGCTGAAATGTATGTATTGTTATTAGGGGCTTTATTATGTACAGACAACTGTCTGTAGATTTGTTTGATGTTGTCTAATGTCTTATCAAACTGTAATACATGCCCTTTTACTGTAAACAACATAGATATGTCTACAGTATGTGTCATTATTGTTTGAACATTGTATCATTCAGAAAGCACCTTTATGAGACTTCTAATGCTTGTATGTATTGTAAAGTTTGTATAAATTGTATCAGTTATTGTTTTCATTATATAATGATACAAAACATTGTCTGTATGTATGCTAGCATCATTAGAGGAAGGGGGATTGTGCTCCAGATAGTCTGAGAGCATTATGACAGTAAGTGTACTGTGTATGTGTAAGTACCATATCTTGTATCTCTTCATACCAGCTAACTTTTCTGTTCCCTTAAAGAACTTTGTAACATTAGAGTCCTTCATTATAGTATTAACAAAGGTATGTATTGTAGACAACATTGTAATAGGTTTGGGGGAAGAGAGAGGTCTAGGGCTTAGTAGTCTAGCAGGAGGCAAAGGCATTCTGTAAGAGCAAGTGTGTGAGAGTATTTAATGAGTACTAAGACTCATAACAACAAGTATAGTAGTAGTGTCCTAAGTACTCTCTCTTATTAAGACATTAAGCAAGTGTCTACCTTATATACTATATAGTGAAGTCTAATAGTCTAAAACATTATAAGTACAGTAACTTTACATAAGGCAATTAGGGATTTCCTAATCCAGAGTACAATCTAATAATAACAAAGTCTCTTACTACTCTCACCAGAACTTATTAGTTCTGAACTGGAATACAAAGTAGAGTACATAGTAGATACTAAGCTAGTGTACAGAAAACTCAAGTTCCTTGTTTACTAGAAAGAGTACCCAGTTGAAGAGTGTACTTGAGAACCTGCTAAGAACCTTACTCATACTCTTAAGACAATCTAAGACTTCTATCAGCTTTATCCTAGTACTCTGTACAAACTCAGCCTTACAGATTTCTAAGCCCTACTATTCCAACCTATACTCAAGCTACTAACCAAGTCTAATGTTTACTAATCAGGATGATTGGTTTTAGAGGGAGGGTAATGTTATAGTTCTCTACTCTTACACTCTTAGTTCTAAGGGTTCTACACCCTTCTGTACTAGAACTCAGGACTTCTGTCTCTCAGGAGTACTGTTTATAAACTATATACAGACTAACTCTTACTACTACCCCTCCTTACTTCATCATTCTGTTCCTTTAACTACTCCTTCATTCTTTGTTCATTCTATAGTCTCTTACCCTTTGTTTATCCCTTCATTCTTTGTACCTTTATCTTTAATCTTCCTTCCTTTCATTTCTTTATAGCTTATTATTCAAAGTAGCTCACTATTCCTTGAGTACTCTTGTGTAGTTTAGTATATATAGGCATATAAGATCAGACTAGTCCTGTAGTCTTGATCTTGTCTACTCTAGATAGTTCTGTACTCTTAGGCTCACTCTATATACTCTACTCTTGTCTCAATCTCTCCCTCTATCTGTTTTACAAGTTCTGACTACATTCTAGTACTTACATTCTGTATTTCTGTTGTGTAGAATAGTTGTAGCCTGGGTCCCCTTACTAAGTCTTTAGGTCCCCTCTACACTGTTACTAACACCTTTTACATTTTTAAATTTTAAACTTTCTAAACCCTTTTAAACTTTTACTACTCTTCTTTTATTTATTACCCCTTTTAGTTTAGTGTCAATTCCTTTATAGTATAAACATAGACCCTCCTACACTAACTGTCACCCCTACTGTCCTACCAGATTAGTAGTTACAAGTAGACCTAGCTTAATATGTGTAGACCTTTATCTAAAAGGCCTTTACTAACTATGTACTCTTAACCCTCTCAGAACCTGTTCTGATTGTTCTAGAAGTTGCAACCTGTTCTAGAAAGAAAGTGTATGTAGCCTGCCCTTCAGACTTTAATAGGTAGTACTTTGAGGACTTTTAACACTAAGTCAAACTATATATAACTACTACTTTAACTAATCTATCCTCAGATCTTAATTGTATCCTATTTGTCCTCTCCTTTATGAAGGAAGGTAATACAGCTACCTAGGCCTAGAACTGGATCAAAGGACATTAGATTAGAAGCTTGATCCAACTTCAGAATAATGAGTTATACTCAGAATTTATAAGGTAGCTCTGTACTTCCTTTATTAATCTGAATAAGAAGTATAATGTGTAGAACAAGCTTGTGTCTTTGTAACAAGGTAAACATTCTACTAATACCTTCTTTCAGGAGTTCAATATTCTGGCCCAGAAGGCAGGATTCACACTTAGGTTCAATAATGTCCTTATTAGAATGCTTGAAAAAGCTCTCTACCCAGAATTAGTTAATAAGATTCTTAGAATAATACTAGAACTGATTACTTACACTAAGTAGAAGACTTGTGCCATTTCCTTTAACCAAGCTATAGTTTAGATGTATTAAGTCTGTACAGAACACTTACACATGTATCTGACCCTAACAGTTCTGAGCCCTTAAATTGATCTGTCTGTAACTTACAATCAATCTGTTCTAATAAACATTAGAGAAGCTTAAAAGTAAGGAGTATACTTTGTGTTACAATTCTCTACTCTTGTACCTTCAGTTCTGAGAGTTCTACACTCTTCTGTACTAGAACTTAGGACTTCTGTCCCTCAGAAGTACTGTTTATAGACTATATGTGTACTGACTCTTACTACTACCCTTCCTTACTTTATCATTCCATTCCTTTAACCACCCCTTCATTCTTTGTTCATTCTATAGTCTCTTACCCTTTGTCCATCCCTTTATTCTTTGTACCTTTACCTTTAACCTTCCTTTCTTTCATTCTTTGTAGCTTATCATTCTTAGTAGCTTATACTCTCTGAGTACTCTTGTGTAGTTTAGTATATATAGGTATACAAGATCAGACTAGTCCTGTAGTCTTGATCTTGTCTACTCTAGATAGTCCTGTACTCTTAGGCTTACTCTATATACTCTACTCTTGTCTTACTCTCTCTCTCTACCTGTTTTACAAGTTCTGACTACATTCTAGTACTTACATTCTGTATTTCTGTTATAAAGGATAGTTGTAGTCTAGGTCCCCTTACTGAGCCTTCAGGTCCCCTCTACACTGTTACTAACATCAGATCAAGACTACCTATTACTACTCTACAACTCTCCTACATTTCAAGCATTAGTACTTACTGTTGTGTCAATCTCTTTTCTTT
>NW_006760468.1:0-4642 GCF_000271605.1 Fomitiporia mediterranea MF3/22
ATTTTGGCAGTCTTTTGACATATGCCTGTACTTATTACAGTTGTAGCATTTAACTTTATTGTAAGGTCTTTGTTTTGCCTTTAGCTTACATTTTTGCCTTTTGTTTGTAGGCTGTCTTGTTCAGTATCTTGTTTTGTTTGAGAGTACTGAGAATGATACTCAGTATATGTGTTTTGTAATTTGTGTATCAACTTAGCTAGCATCAGAATGTCTTTCTGAGCTGCTGTAACTGTTGGTAGTTGATTATAATGGGTAATCTGTCTGTCTAGCATTATTGCTACCCATCTATACTCACAAGGAGTAGTAAGGTTAATTGCTGAGATGTATGTATTGTTATTAGGGGCTTTATTATGTGCAGACAACTACCTGTAGATTTGTTCAATGTTGTCTAACGTCTTATCAAACTGTAATACATGCCCTTTTACTGTAAACAATATAGATATGTCTACAGTATGTGTCATTGTTGTTTGAACATTGTATTGTTCAGAAAGCACCTTTATGAGACTTCTAATACTTGTATGTGTTGTAAAGTTTGTATAAATTGTATCAGTTATTGTTTTTGTTATACAATGATACAAAACATTGCCTGTACATATACTAGCATCATTAGAGGAAGGGGGATTGTGCTCTAGATGGTCTAAGAGCATCATGGTAGCAAGTGTACTGTGTATACACAAGCACTATATCTTGTATCCCTTCACACCAGCTAACTTTTCTGTTCCCTCAAAGAACTTTGTAATGTCAGAGTCCTTCATTATAGTATTAACAAAGGTATGTGTCATAGACAACATTGTAATGGGTTTGAGGGGAGAGGGAGGTCTTAGGCTTGGTGGTCTGGCAGGAGGCAAAGGTGTTCTGTAAGAGTGAGTGTGTAGGAGCATTCAATAGGCAGTAAGACTCATAACCTTTTAACAAATATAGCAGGAGTGCTCTAAGTACTCTCTCTTATTGAGACATTAAGTAAGTATCTACCTTATATACTATATAGTGAAGTCTGATAATCTGAGACATTCCAAGTACAGTAATTCTACATAAGGCAATTAGGGATTTCCTAATCCAGAGTACAATCTAATACTCCCCTTTCTTCTTTGTCAAAAAGAAAGATAGGAAGCTCTACTCAGTCTAGGATTATTATTGTCTTAATAAGGGTACTGTCAAAAACAAGTACCTGCTCCCTCTGATTCAGGAGCTTATTAATAAGATGTATACATCCAGGGTTTTCACTAAGTTGGATGTTTGATAAGGGTACAATAATATTCAGATTTAAGACAGAGATGAGTGGAAGGCTGCATTCTGAACCAATTACAGATTGTACAAACCAACTGTAATGTTCTTCAGACTAACTAACTTGCTCACAACATTCTAGTCATTCATGAATCACATCCTTACAGATCTGATTAACTTAGAGTATGTTAGTATGTATCTAGACAACATTCTGATCTTCACCTAGACAGTTGAGCACTATTACTGACTGATCCAAGCAGTTCTACAATAGCTCTAAGATAATAAACTATTCCTCTAAGAAGTAAAGTACTCTTTTACACAGGAGTTAGTGGATTATCTGAGCTTTGTGATTGGTGGAGGAGAGGTCTGTATGGATCTGACAAAGGTAACTACAGTTTGGAACTGGCTACAACCTTAGAACCTGAAACAGGTCCAAGTATTCCTTAAGTTTATAAACTACTACTAATGCTTCATTTGAGGCTTTAGTACTATTGCTCAGCCCCTTTACAATCTTACTAGCAAAGATGTTCCTTAGTAATAGAATGATTAGTAGTAGTCTGTATTTGAGTCTCTCAAGCAGGCTATTACTAGTAAGCCTGTATTAGCAGTTCTAACAGTTGTGGACAAGTTCTAAGTCAAAGCCAACTCTTCTAACTTTGCAAATAGAGTAGTACTGTCCTAGTTTATTAATAGAAAGTAGTGTCTGATAGTGTTCTGATCAGAATCCCTCTCTATAATGGAACAGAACTACCCTATCTATAACAAGGAACTCTTTACAATTGTCTGTTCCCTAGAGGAGTAGTATTAATATCTCCTTAGTACTGTACAGAAGTTTGAGATTTAGAGTGATCACCTTAATCTCTAGTACTTCTAGACACCTTAGAAGCTCAACTACTGTCAAGCCTACTAGATGTTAGAACTGTAGGACTACAACTTTGTACTAACCTACAAACCTAGAATACAAATGACAAAAGCCAATTTACTCTTAAGACAAGTAGGTTATGAAAGGGGGGAGAATAATAACAAAAATCTTGTTCTCCTAAACAATTCCTGTTTTGCATTCAAGACAATCCAAGAGATCTGACTCAAATCCAAGGATGTTAACTTTGTTACCTGTATACAGTAAGCTCTGAGACACATACAGGACTAGGTTGTAGTGAAGCAGTTAGAGAAGTAGGCTAGGGATTAGGAGGAGGATAAGGATGGACAGGTTTACTAGGAAGACTAACTGTACATTCTAAAGGATTAGAAGCTGTAGGAGAACATTGTCCAAGCTTATCACAACAATCTGACTGTAGAACATTTAGGCTAACACAAAACACAGGAACTCATTACTCAGAACTACTAGTAGTTAGGAATACAGAGGGAAATCCTAAAGTATGTGACTGGTTGTAATACATACTAACAGACTAAGGCCTACCAGACAAGGGTTTAGACTCCTCTACATCTGTATTAGATCCTAGATTACTCTTAGGAAGAAGTCTTAGTAGACCTGATCAGTAAGCTACCTGAGTCTTAGGGTTACAACACTATCTGTATGATTGTTAACTGATTCTCTAAGTAAGTCTATACAGTTCTGACCCAAACAGAACTTACTTCTGAAGACATAGTACACATTTATCAGGATTATGTCTTCTAGTTATACAGACTCCCTCAGAAGCTCATTCATGATTACAGACTGTAATTTGAGTCAAAATTCATACAGGACTTGTATACACTTCTCAGAATTTAAGGGAACCCTTCTACTGTCTATCACTCACAGACTGACAGTCAAACTGAGTGAGTCAATTAGGAGATTAAGCTCTACCTCCAAATGTTCATTAATCATTAGTAATTAGATTAGTTTGAATGGTTAGCTCTGACAGAATTTATACACAATAACTAGTAACACTCTGTAACAGGACAGTCCCTGTTCTTCCTCAATCATAGAAGACATTTGTACTAGGGGACAGTTCCAAACCAGAACAGTAGTTCCAAATCTGTAACAGACTTTACAGAACAGATACACAGGACTAGAGAGGACACACAAGCTCTTTTGGAAAAGGTAGTACAAGTTATAAAGTAGAACTATAATTAGAAGAGGTCTATAGCTAAGGATTACTAGCCTAGTAACAAGGTTATACTAGAAGCCACTAATCTGACCTTAGATTGCTTAATGAAGAAGTTGGACAACAAGTACTTCAGACCCTTTATTATTAAAAAGAAGGTTAGTACCTCTACCTACAAACTCTAACTTCTAGCAACATAAAAGTGTATACACCTAGTGTTTAACAAGGTTCTACTGTCTCAGTACTATAATCCCAGTTTTCCTTCACAACAAAGACCCTTACTGCCTCTACTAGAACTCATCAGTTCTGAACCAGAATACAAAGTAAAGTATATAGTAGATACTAAGCTAGTGTGTAGAAAGCTCAAGTTCCTTATCTACTAGAAGGGATACTTAGTTGAGGAACATACTTGGGAACCTGCTAAGAACCTTACCTATACTCCTAAGACAATCTAAGATTTCTATCAGCTTCATCCTAGTGCTTTACACAAACTCAGCCTTACAGATTTCCAAGCCCTACTGTTCTGACCTATACCTGAGCTACTAACCAAGTCTTATGTTTACCAATCAGAATGATTGGTTTTAGAGGGAGGGTAATGTTACAGTTCTCTACTCTCTTACCTTCAGTTCCAAGGGTTCTACACTCTTCTATACTAGAACTCAGGACTTCTGTCCCTCAAGAGTACTGTCTATAGACTATATACATACTAACTCTTACTACTACCCTTCCTTACTTCATCATTCTATTCCTTTGACCACCCCTTCATTCTCTGTTCATTCTATAGTCTCTTACCCTTTGTCTATCCCTTCATTCTTTGTACCTTTATCTTTAACATTCCTTTCTTTCATTCTTCATAGCTTATTATTCTTAGTAGCTCATACTCTCTGAGTACTCTTGTATAGTTTAGTATATATAGGTGTACAAGATCAGACTGGTCCTATAGTCTTGATCTTGTCTACTCTAGATAGTTCTGTACTCTTAGGCTCACTCTATATACTCTACTCTTGTCTCACTCTCTCTCTCTGCCTGTTCTGTAAGTTCTGACTACATTCTGGTACTTGTGTTTTGTATTTCTGTTACATAGGATAGTTGTAGCCTGGGTCCCCTTACTAAGCCTTTAGGTCCCCTCTACACTGTTGCTAACAGATTAATCTAATAGCTTGGAACTGTCAGGGTCAGACACATGTGTAAGCATTCTGTACAGACTTGATACATTCAAACTATAGCTTGGTTAAAGGAATAGTGTAAGACTTTTACTCAGTGTAAGTATTAGTCTAGTATCATTCTGAGTAATCTTATTACTAATTCTGGGTAGAGTAGCTTTTTACAAGCATTCTAATAAGGACTATCATTAACCCAAGTACAATCCT
>NW_006760469.1:0-4640 GCF_000271605.1 Fomitiporia mediterranea MF3/22
TTGTTTTCACTTATTCTAGAGAAGCTTCCCCTGTCAATCTCTCAGCTCTGCTTCCAGATATCCATGCTTCCACTGGTATTCATCCACAAACAAGTACAGTCAATGATACATCTCTACCAAAGGATCCTGCCCATGGCAAAGCACCAAAGTTGAAGCATCAAAAGCTATGCAGAGGCTGTCCAATTGCTTTCAAAGCTCAATGTGCTCTTTCAGAGTAAGATTGGTGCTGAGTTTACTGAGGCTAGAGCACTTTTTCCAAAGCTTACAAGAAACCTATGCAAGAAAATAAATAGTTCTCTTGAACAGACTGATATTTGGTCGTTTTTTAAGTAGACAATGTATTATTGAGTTATGTACTACAAATAAGGAAATTTTATTACTTTACTTAAGCTACTGTCAACAAGCATAACCTCTTATTAAGCATGGCCTCACCTGTCCACAGTGGGTCATGCTTAATGACAGGTTTCACTGTATAATACTTTAGGTTATCATACAAAGTTAGTATAATACATGTAATAGATTTATTCATCCTTAGTACTTATGTAGTCTTTATATACATTAATATGTCTTATTTAAACATTACAGTTCATTTACAAACCTTACAATTACTTTACAATGTATATACAATACACATGTTACTTTACAAAGTCTATAAGAAATTACAAGAAATGTGACATTTTCCTGATGTTATGTTGTCAATTTTCGAACTTGCCAAACAAGTTCTGTTTTGTTGAGTATCATCACAAAAAAGTCTTAAGTATTGTATTCACTTGTAATCCTATACATTTTGTACCTTTTATAAATTTTGTCAATGTTAATATAATCTTCATAGGGGGTTAAGTAAGGAAAGTACAATGTTAAATAAGTAAACAAGAATACTTGTAAAACTTGACAATTACAATTATAATAATATAAATTGTCAAGTTATACAAGTGATTATAACATACTTCCTAAGATTACAAGGCTAAAACATACTTATTAATTTGTGAAAGTATAATATCTGCTTATAATGTCTACAAGTCATTACAAGTGTTTGAATAGCTTGCTTTTGCTTAGTATACAATTTTGTATCAAATAGTTAATCAAATATAATTATATTTAAATTATAGAATACAAAAATAGTAAATAATACACTATTTCTACAGTTCTAACCCCTACACTACTAGCTGCCTCTGTCTCATTCTTCTGTGAGTGGGATTTGTGTTGGAAAAGGATGAATGCATTCTCAGGCTGTTCAACATAGTCTTTGTCACCATGTTTTGGTTGTTGCTCAGTCCCTACAAGTTGAATTGTGAGTGTGTGTGAATTGAGGTCAAGCAGGTTGTAGTGATTAAGGCTGTGCCTGTGAGACAAGTTTAGAGTGATTAGCAAGTGAAAATAAGAGGGTGTTTGGATACATAATCTTGCATGATCAAACAAGATCATTCCTTCTGAAAGGAGAAGGAGATGATCTTGTGTGATCATGATCTACATTTGAGATGGAGGTGAGTGTTTGGCCACCTCTATCTACATTCTTGATCTTGTTCTGTGATCACAATGTGCCTGCCAAAAACAAGATACAGCTCTGAGCTGTATCTCATTTTGAGATCATACACTCTAAAGATGAGACCACATATACCACATTAACAGTACCTCTTGTCTCACCCTCACTTGTCCACCCCAGTCATCCTCTACACATCTCTGAAGACATCTATTTGCTCTCTACACAACACACTAGTGATCAGCAAGTGTTCTCATACTAGAAGACACTGCTTCCTGGACAGCTGATTAAGAGGCCCTTCTGATTCAGATGCTGAAGAAGGCAAAGGACAATGGCCTCCAGGCTGAGAGTGGTTGGAAGCCTGTTGTCTGGTCTTTAGCTGTTGAGGCCCTTGCTGGTACAGAGAGTGAGAGTGGCAGGGTTAGGAAGGAGGTGAAGCATGTTAGGTCTTGGTTTCACAGAGTATGTCTTTACAAGTTGAGCTTATTGACATATGATTTCTCATACGATCTCTACAGCTCAAAAGTGCATACTAGGAGGTGAAGAAGATTAGGGAGTCATCTGGCTTTGGTTAGGACCCAGTCCAGCATTTGGCAACTGCTCCAGCAAATGTATGGGAGATGTATTTTGTGGTACACTAACTTCTCAGTCTTATCTTCTTCCTTCTTCACTAATATTTGTTCCTAGTCACACAAAAATGCTAAGCTATAGTACAAGAAGAGCTTTCCTCTTTATAAGGAAATGGTAGAGCTTGTAGAAGGGATTGTAGCTGATGGAAGGGGTGCATTCTGGCCTAGCCAGAATACACAGACTTCAGGCATGCCTAGTCTACAGGCTGCCAGCTCTAGTTCTCTTGCAAGCAACAAGACTTCTTCTGTCTCAGCTGTGCCAAAGAGTTTGGAAGATATCTCTGACTTTGAGTCAGACACTGGTGGAGACAACACTCAGTACACTAAGACTCTCCCTACAGTGAGTCCCTTTCACACTTAGCCTACACATTACAGACTATATTAACATGCTTTCTAGACTTCCAGTACTGCTTCTAAGTGTGTAGTATCCTTAGAGCCAGAGGTTACAGCTATAAAGAAGAGGCCTCGAACTTCAGGAGCCAACACAATAATAAGCCTCAGCAAGTCAATCGAAACAGTAGTGGACACAGTCACTTTTGCTTCTTCTACAAGGAATGCAACAGCCTAGACACCTACCAAAACAACTTCCTGGATTCTAGAGACATCTCTACAACATAGGACAGCTGCTATTCGAGCAATTGAGGTGGATGAGGAATTGTCTGACAATGATATGGTAGATGTAGCAGAAATGATACATGAGCACACTAGTATTGCTGATACTTATCTTGCTTTGCAAAATAAGGATCACTGTACTACTTATTTGCAGAAATCCCTTGCTAGGTACAAAGGCATGTAAATTAGTTTTATTTTGTAATATCTTGACTACTTTCCCTCTGAATTCAATATGTCAATCTGTTCATGAAGATGCAGATCACAGAAAACCTTCAATATGTTCCCTAGACCAGCAGCATTCATCAACAAGATTAACCAGGAAACGTGCTCTTTACTCCATAGTCCTCAGTTCCAGGAACACCAAACAAGAAAATCTGGTTACTCAGTACGTAAAGTGAGAACAAATTGCGTCCCAGGAAGGGATTCACAAACAGTGCCAGTCTATCTGTGTGTTTTCCTACAAACGGCTGTACAATTGCAACTGCATTCCTACACAGCCCAGAAAACCACCAGTGCTCTTTGTAATGTATTAGAGTAGAGCACTGGCAACCTCTTTGTGACTTGCAAAAACCACCCAAACTGTTGTTCAAAGCCTTGTCCAACTGTGTTTTCTTGCAATGTCCACATCTTAACAGGTGTAGGCTTGTCATTCAATACATAACACTCAATACAACAGTAGTATACATCAGTTCGAAGAGACTGTACATGAAACACTCAATAGATAACTGTTGCACCTCTCCAAGATGCCTCTTGCATTGCACCATCACAATCCTCTGGTCAACTATGTGAGCAAGAACACAATATAACACTGCCTTCTCCTTCTGCTGTGGCACATCCTCATTCACATTCGTTTCTACCCTTTCATTCCTGTCACTTGCAAATTGTTCTCACTGGCATGTTACGTTCCTTCACTCTTCTCCCCTCATTCAGCATTCTTGCTTATACCCTTTCCACATGTCCTCTACAATTCGATCAGATAGGTTCTCTGCTGCAGCTCATTGTGCAGCTCCTCCTGTAGCTTGTTGTATGCTAGTCTTGGACCCTATATCCTCATCACTTTCTTCCCACTCATACACCTCTGTAGGATCATAAATACGTATGATGTTGTGGACTACACATAAGGCTTGTACCAGAGCTGCTTGAGTTTCGATAGAGTACTCTGGTGTAGTAGCAAAAATTCAAAACTGTACTTTGAAAACACTAAATATTCTTTCCACAACATTCCTGGCTGTAGTATGATGCAGATTAAACAGTTCCTTTGTGTCTAAGGGTCTATAAATTTAAATTTAAATGTATTGAAGGTTTCATGAGTTAGATAAATACATACCTATTCTTTGCAGCAGCCCATTCTCTCAAATGATAACGTACTCCTCTGTATAGCACAAGTACTGATGTACTGACTAGAAAGCCAGTATTGCCAAGATAATACTTGCTATCTGGAACTAGGAAGCCTTGTTGCCTAGCACTGTCCAAGACTGTACTATCAGATGTACTTCCCTCCCATCCACTAAGAACATACAGAAACTTCATGTCAAATGATACAACAGCCAGAACATTCTGAGATATAAATCCCTTCCTGTTCCTGTATCTAGGCTGTTGATCAGAAAGGACAGAAGCATATATGTGGGTTCCATCAAGGGCTCCAAGACAGTCCTTAAAATAAGGGTACCATTTTGGGTTTGTTTGTATTTCCACAGGAGTAGGAGCTCCCTCTCTAGGAAGCTTGATAAATGTATAGTATATGCTGGGTGAATTCAACATATTAACAATCCTGTGGAAACACCTATAATAAAAAGTATGAATAAGTGTAAATAGACTGACTTAAATTACTTACTTGGAAACTGTATCTGCACTTCTTTGAAACCTTTCCTGAACCCTTCTGTTTGTGTTCCCAGTAGCAGCCATGTACAGAAAGATAG
>NW_006760470.1:0-4638 GCF_000271605.1 Fomitiporia mediterranea MF3/22
TGATGCATGATGTAGCCTTCTAACTTAGTAGAATACCTGTCTGAATCGTTTAGATTGAAATATTTCTCAGTATCCAAGAGTAGTCATAGTTTATAGTCTAGTAATGCTTGATAGATTGTCCTGCTTGCACAGTTTACTATTTGCATTGCCTCATAAACCATAATACTATCTGGCTGGTTATATTCCGATCTTCTAACATTCTCAGGTCCTTTCCTAATGTCCTGGTATGCATTCCTGTTGTCTGTGAACAGCCTGTATTTCTTAAGAGTGTTTTTTCGATTTGTGGCTCTAAGAATCAGTAGTAGTGTCTCTGAAGTGTCCATGTATGAGTTGCCTTGTGCCTGTAGTGTCTTAGATTCATTGAAACGATGGTTGTATGTGTGTTTCCTAGTCCTTTCCATGTGCCATGTGTATCCATAGTCTTGTAGAATCCTTTCTACACTGTATGCCTGTGCTTTTGAGCATAAAATGTCATTGTATGCTTCATACAGTTGTCTATCTTGATGTTTAGACTTCCTGCAATGTTTATTCCTGTACTGAATGCCTGTAGTACAATGCCTAAGTGCTGTAGTCTCATAGGGTCTCGAATATACTGAATTCACCCTTTCAAATGCATTGTTTGCATGCCTGAACTTGTGTTCTGTTGTGGAACTCTCTTGTTCCATTACTGAATCCTCAGTAGTGCCTTCACAAAGTATCCAAATTGATAAAACATGTATATTGCTGCTAGATATGTAAGAATCTGTGTCATAGTCTGTAATTGACTCTAATTCTATGTAGTTCTTGCTGTCCAAGCTGTCTGCTAACTTATCTAAAGTGGTGTAACCAATACTGACATTACTAGATGATGAACTATCATCCTGTGCATTGTTCAATCTGATTGTATTGCGAGTAGGACAATTCCTGGCTAAGTGGTCATCTTGTTCACAAATGAAACATAATCCTTTTGCTCTCATTTTGTCCAATTTCGATTGGGAATGATGTTTGAAACCTGTAGTGTACATTCTCTGATGGTTTCCTGTCTTGCTTTTATGCTGGTCATTGTTCCTCGATGGATAATACAATTGCCTGGCCTTTCCTTTGGCGTTTGCGCTGCTTGTATGTGTAGTATCCTGACTAGAATCACTGTGATCTGAATCATTGCTTTCACTACCCTGTAGAGTGCCTTGATTGTTTCCTGAATTATTAGAACTGTCTGTATGCAAATAATCACTCTGAGAATCATCACTACATCCTTGCAGATGGAATTGACATCTAGAATCTATGTGCCATTTGATTCCTATGGATTCATTTGCTTTCTCAATGCTTTCGAGCCTATCCTTGAAGATTGAGTAATCTACAGTGTCTGGATTTAAGCAATCTAATCATAATTGCCTCTGGTACTTGGAATTCAATCCATACCATGCCTGTCTGGTCAAATCTTGCTGAGAAATGTCTCCTAGATTTGTAGCTTTCATCTCTAGATTGTACAAATAATCCTGAACATTCCTATTGCCTTGATTCAAAGTATTGAACTCTTTCTGTAGTATTTCAGTGAAGTTGGAAGGGAAACAAAAGTCCATAAGTCCTCTAAAGAATTGAGCAAGTGTCCATCTATACTCATGGTTTGCAATCTTTTGCAAATAGAAATTCATTGCTTTTCCCTTGATAAAACCTAGCATTATCCCTACTTGGCTCTTAGGGAAATGATGAAGTCCTGATTGTTTCATGTACTGATTGACTTCAATAACAAACTTCATATACTTCTGCAAGTCTGGTTCACCTGAGTATACTGTAGGAGCTATTGGTTCTGTGCTGTGCATCTGTATCTTCAATTTGAGGAGTTCTTTGTTCTGTTTCTTCCTCAAGCATTTCTTGCACTTCTTAGTAGGCTCTGTATCACTCGAATTGATGTCTGACAGTTTGAATAAAGCATTACTTTGATTGTAGTCATTGGATGAAGAGGAATCCGAATTATTGCTGTCTGGGTCTGATCCTGGGTCGAAATTTCCCTTTCTCTGTATCCTAGAGCTCTGTATCACTCTGTATGTGTAGCTATTCTTTGCTAGGCTCTCTGAAGGTCTTACTGATGCGAATCTGCCTTTCTGAACAATACTAAGTGCTTTGCTATACCTGTGTCCATTGTTCGTTCTTGAACTACTGCTTGAGCTATTCTTATACTTGCTACACTCAATATGTGGCTTTGAACTGTGTAGTTTACTGCACTCTGAATCAATATTGTTCTCACTAATACCACTAGTGTATGCCTTGCCTGGGACTGCTTTCAATTGCAAAGTATTGCTATGGGATCGTTTGTTCCTTTTATTTTCGCAAGGGATACTCTGATGTCCTGAAAAACTCGGTATTTCCATTTGAGACTGTATATATCCAGGTATTTCGCTTTCTCTCTGATTCCTGGACCTGGCTAGGGTGTTGTATCCATTGTAGTACTCCTGTACATTGCTCCTGTACAATGCATAGTCAATATCTGCCATGTATGAGGTTAAACACTCGATTTTGTGGGTGTATGCTTGGTTTTTGCCCTCTGGATCAAGTACTGATCCCTGTAGTTCCAATTTGCGTTCACTTTTGCTATCCTCAAAGTACTGTTCTGTCAATGCAATGTCTGTTTTGCTTGGATAGTCTGAATCGATTTCACAATCGTATTGAATGCCTGGCAGTTCCAGTTTTTGTTCTGTTCCTTGTGCTTTGTGTTTTCCTTTTGCTTTGCACTTTCCTTTTGCTTTCTGCAAATGTGATTGTTTGTCTGGACTCTTGAGCGTTTCTTCTACACTCTTAGATTGATAGTTCTGATCTCTACTGTCTGTAGGTACTGTAGCATGTCTGGCTTTTGTTCTGTAGCCTGCCTGAAGCATTTCACACTTTTCTGTTGCTATACTATTGAGTCTGCTCTTGTTTGATGAAGGAGTTGCTTTCTCCTCTTCCTAATACATTCCATCAAACTTGTACGTTCTCTTATTCAAATCTTCAATGTCTATCAAACTGTGGAATGGGCTGACATGTCCTATGTCTTTCTCAATCACTCTGGCTCTTGCAATGTGTCTGAAGGTCTTACTTGCCTTCTGGAAATCTTGTTCCTTATCAGATCTCTGTAATTCCAATGTCTGGCTCTCCTGGCCTTGTCTGTTACTCTTGTCCTTTGAGTCCTGGCTGCTTTCTTTGCTGCCTAAAAGGGTCTTAAGTGTCTCATTGCCCTCTACATTACTGTTGTCAATGTGTTTCTGTTCTGAAGTAAGTGCACTCACTAGATACTTATCCATGCTCTCACTGATACTGACTATATGCACTCTGTACTCCTTGTATTGGCTGGCAAATTCCTTGATGCTTGCTGTTAGCTCTCTATATCAACTTGGTGAATCCTCAAACCAAATCGCCTGTCCTCTATCGAGTGAATCCTCAAACTTGGTAGCCTGAAATTGATCGAGCAAATCCTCAAGCTCAATTGCCTGTACTCAGTGAGTTGAATCCTCAAACTCAACCTTCTGTACTTGATTGGACGAATCCTTGAATCCAATTGCCTGTTCATCCTGAACTCGACTGTCTGAATCCTCAAGAACAATTGCCTGAGCGTTTCCACTCTCTGTACCTTTGTTTGCTATTTCTGCAAGCCTAGTAGTGTCAATACTTGCTGGTGTCTGCTCTACAGTGTGCGTTTGTCTAACTATATGCACTGGTACAATTACATGCCTTAGTTCTACGTTATTGGTATGTAATAGTTCATCAGGGTGCCTCCAGCCTTGTGTAGACAAGGACTTATCACCTGGTATAGGTTCATTAGGTTGCCTCCAGCCCATGAGGGATGAGGACTTACATCCTGGCATGTTAGTATTGATATCTGGACTTGGGTACCCTCCAGGAATCGTCAGTCAAGGCTCAGCAGCCACATTGTAATCAATATTCAATAGATAATCTTGTTGTCCATTGCCTGTAAACTCAATGTGCACCTGTTCATTCCTTTTTGCTGTCACAGATGCCTGGTCCTTGACCCATCCGATCAATGCAAACCTCCAGTGTATCCAGTACTGGTCCATATTGATATGTGCTAATGTGTTCCAGAAGTGTTCCACAGTGTTCTGAAGCATTGTGAACCTACTAGGGGCCAATCCAGTAAGTAGTCTCTGTTTCTACTCAAAAATCGTAACTTTACTCACTAAAAATTCCTGATGGGTACTAGACGACAAGGGAGACCTAGGGTTGATCAGACCCTTCAGTTCCTCAGCATCCAGCAAGAGGTTTCAGTGCTAGGTGGGTACAGTCAAAAATATGTAAGGAAACTCACTGTTCCTCACAAGAGAATTCTAATTGCCCTTAGTTCACTCAACTACTGACTGGGATAACCTAGTACTCGAGCAAGGGGTCAGGGGAAAAGAATCCCCTTTACCTAGCAGTCAATACTGTCTTTTATAGGGGTATACACGTGTAGATACATGAGGAGGAAGTGTAACTAACTACAATGAGAATATATGTGCTTGTGGGTCCCACTGCACAATGATCTGACGCAATCAGCAATGTAGTGATAATAAAATACAAACCAGTAAATCAAATCCTTACATATACATAATATTAACACATATTATACTATACAGGCAAATACATATCTTATACCTTACCACAATTACTATTACATGCAAAATCAAA
>NW_006760471.1:0-4625 GCF_000271605.1 Fomitiporia mediterranea MF3/22
ATTTTAATACTATATAACAACCTTGTTTAACTTAAAAAGTACTAGTATGAGTACTACAGTTAGTATGGTTACTACGATACATCACATGAAGGTTTAGAGCTGTCACGTGATATTAACTCACAACACTCAACTGTCTTATTTCTGTGTGTAAACAGCACTACAATACATTTTCTTAGCTCAGTAATATCAAGCATTTGTTTTGAAAGATGATAGTGTACTTTTATGAGCTATTTTAATGTTTATATTTGGCACAGCGTATACGCCGTATACGCTGTATACGGAAGTAGCGTATCGTATATGGGTCCTGCTGACCCAGTTTACGCCCGTAATTATACGCGCGTATGCGTATACGTGGGAAATTTTACGCGCGTAAGCGTATACGCTACGCGCGGAGCACTACGTCTAATACATTACAGGTGCTCCTAGAGCAGCCTCGTACGACGAAGACACATCTTTGGCTTGAGGATGGCAGTCTCTCAACTGCATCGATTAGGGTTATCCTGTTTCTGTTTTATTTTATATTAATTTCAGTACATAATCTCCTGTTGATACGTTGTGACACGACCCATTTTCTCTATTCTACAGTGTCTCGAACATAAGAGTATCATCACTATATTTGTTGCTGCTGCCCGCTCGATGTTTTTATTGTCTATCATTTAAGCTTGATACCGTTGGCATTTTCTTTCTTGGTTTGTCGAACATTTAAACATAGTGAGTTGAAACTACTGAATGATGAGATCCTTACTAAAATTATGTCTAAGTCTTGCTCCTCGTGCTCTGTTCATGTCCACCTATGAACGATTGTGACTTTTGCTTAAAACCTAGAAGATTATAAATAGTGGAGGAAGATACTATACGACTCTCCATGGCCTCTACCTCTACAGCTACCCGCTTATTTGACAGGAACGAGGTATGATGTGAGTACCGCTGTATTTTGGCCGATTTACCGCTTTCCTGTGCTAAGTGGATGGTAATGCAATCGTTATTGATGGCCCAAGTCTCATTTGCGGAGGTCAGAAGTTAGATCAATCAGAACTAACAATGAGCACCTAGCTACATGTAATAACGAAGTTCAGTTTCATATTGTTACCTTCAGTCCTCTGATCCCAAAGAATACAAGCTACGCGATGATAATTCCACATGTAGACCAGGAAGATACTCTTACAAAAACGCTCTCGAACGCTCTGTTTCTTGCTTTCAGATACATGTTCTACAAACACTTTTCTTTTAATCATATCGGATTCAGCTTCTGTATACTACGCCTGCCGCATCCACCATGGCGACGAAGTCAGAGGACGTAACGGAACTCGCGATTCTGACGGTCCGTAAGATCGAGGAAGGACCTGTCAATTTTCTTCTTGATAATTTCACCATTTTCATCTGTAATCTTGACCCAGACATCATCGTACGTATCGTCCGGAGGTTCTCGGTCACGCCTCTTGTTCTCTTTGTCGAGTAAGTAGCGCTGAAGTAGGAAAAGCAGACTGGCGCCCGTGTGGGATATGGAAAGAATGGCCCAAGGGACATGGTAACTATGAAAAAAACACGAATCGAGTTGTCATAAGTAACAAACCGCGACGGGGTCGAGAAGAGAGGGGCCAACATACCGAGGAGCAAACTGATCTACCCACATCTGCGGACCGATAGCACTTCCAACGGAATCCGCGATGAACCATACTGCGTTCATTGTGATGCGTTTGGTGTGTCCCGCTGTCGTCTGCGTAACCCACGAATGTCCAAGCGGAGCTGCCGCTCCACCTACGCCAACGAGATATTCGCTTATGAGCAAGCCAACCTTGTCTGACCACGGCAGAGTGCTAACGAGGATTGACCCAATTACCGTTGATATGTAGTACGCGGCCCCAACGTATGCGATGTTGTCGAAGTATGTAGCGAGCGCTACTCCTGAAAGGGCGGAAGTTATCTTGATTCCTCTGAATTTGGGCATGATGTTAGTCGGGCGAAAGAATTTCTGGCTCAAATCGAAGCGCACCCGGTAGCGCAAAGGAGCAGTGTGGTCTGTAACTCAGTGAATCCGAAAGATTTGATGATAAGGCTGTTCTGGTTCGTGAGGGAATTGAAAACGCTTTTAATTCCAGCGCAGATAGCGAATATCCATGTCTTTGGGTCCCTGAGGCACTCAAGCATCCTAAAAATTACATCGACTGAGCCAGAAATTTCCAGAGCAAACAAAGAACACTGCTTACTGGCCCTTCTTGAAGTGCTTATTCCCGACACCTGTCTGATTGGCTTTGACGCGATTCACGGCGATCACGCGTTCTTCGGGTGTCAGAAACCATGCTGTTGTCGGCGAATCCGGGAAAAGGAACCTTTACAAATAATGTCGGTACAGTCTAGGATCCTTGTGGGTGTCCAGAAATAATATGACCCACCAATAGCAAACCGCAGCGACAATGGTTATTATCCCGCAAATGATCATCAGCCATTTCCAAGGCTCAAAATTCGCTGTCTTGATATGCAATGCTGCGAAGGCGAGAAAACCACCCGTAATCTCTGCAATCCCGTTCATCAAGTCTAAAGGCGAGCTGAGAGATGATTGGATGGAAAGACACAAGAAGGTAACCCACACCAGCAGCCGATACGAAGTGTTATCTCCCTGCGCGTGTAGAACATCGCACTGACAATCATGAATCCGGTGGTGATACACGCTTCACACGCGCCAAGCTGTACATGCATCAGGATCAAACCTTTCAGGTAGCAGCGGAACTCACAATGAGGCGTACGACGAAGAGGCCATTAAAATTCTTGCAAGCTGCATGAAGGCATAAAGTAATGCCCCAAACGAAAATATTTGCACTTGTTTCCAGTGACATGAACTAAGTATGGGAGCATGCCATGACATATCAAAGCTTAACTTACCTCAACCACTTGCCGACGGGAAAGCGTTGAAGTGCTAGATTCTGCGGAAATGCGGAGACGAGGTAACTGAGATAGAAGATTGTACCAAGCCAATTGTATTGAGTAGCATTTAGATGCGTGCTCGTCTTAAGGCCCAGAATCGCAGAGCTGCCAAGAGTGGTTTTATCCATGTAGGTAATCCAGTAGACGACTACAATGCATTAGATGAGGACCGCGATATAGACTGAAGCCCTCGACAATGTACGCACTGCACATGAGAGGGAGAATATGCAGATCTATCTTACGCCTGCGAATAAAGTAAGCATCGTGATATCGAATAAACTGCAATACGCAACATACCGGACTCTAATGGCCTCTTTAGGGTCAATCGTGCCCTGGATTGAGAACTGTGCAGCTTCATCGACCTCATTCACCGTTTCGGTGGTGAGATGAAATTTGTCGTCGCCAGAGGTTTGTTTGTCGCTTAACGACGAGGACTCTAGTAAGGATCCCATGGTTGGGGGGCGGGAGGGGTGTGTGTGGAGAGGGGGCTCTACTAGTAGTATTAATGAAAAGGTTTGATAAAGCTGCATACCTTGATAAAATGGAGATTCACCTATACGGATTGGGAGTATTTGTATCAGTTGAAAAAGGCCGATGATGCCGCATACCTTGATAAAGGGGAGATTCAGTTGTACGGATTAGTGATATTCACGCTCTCTTAATTCGTTTTACATGCTACATCACCGGTACAGAAACCCTGGATTCGCCGTGCGGCGGTGGCAGGGAGGTATCTTTCCTACATGGCTTTGACAGGGGACCTAGAATTTGCAGAAGTCCAACATAAACGCTCCGCAATGATTACGACTTGAGACATCTGACCTATAAATTTTCTTTCGTCCCTTCGTGCCGATTATTTGATGCATGACTTTTGCCGTTCTTGTTGGTGGCGCATTCTAGAGTGTCAACAAATAGCATACCAGTCGCATTGTAGCTGAACTAGTGGCCCTCATGTGAGCATTCCCAGTATTTAAGACAGCGGTAGAAGAAGATGAGACGCTAAGAAGTAGATTGTCAAGGTGTCTTTTGAGTTTAGTTTCACTTGTTGCATGACTCTACGCTGTATGGTATCGGGAAAGGCTTTCAGAAGATTCAATACGACTTTTTATGCGGCTCAGTATATCACGTGACAATGGGATAGTTCGCAAACCAATGACCATACTGTAACGTGATCCCTCTTTTCAAAGAATCCCTCTTTTCAATTTTTGCATTTGCACACTTTACACAATACCTTACACTACCAAAAAATTCAATGAGGTATATTTGTACTATAGAAAATATATTGTGTCTTTTTTTCTGTAAAAAAATTGATGAAAAAATTAAAAAATGGTAAATACTACTTTTTCCAATGGTAGCTTCAATTGTAATTAGCTCTATTAATTTTATTAGTAGATTTATTGTTACAATTAGGCTTCTTATGTTTTCTATACATGCATAAGTGTTCTTATTATAATTTGTGAGTAGTATGCTGATTGTTGTGAATTAAAATTGTAGAAAGATTGGTTGAGAGTGACAAAAGCGTGACAATTGTGCTAAAGTATTATAGCAACATAGTGTGTTCACAAAGCTTACACGCGTCAAATCATTGTGACAACTTGTGACAAAAAATTGAAAAGAGGGATCCTCTCCCTTCCTGCCTCAAAAAAAATACGTAAAAATTTTTTAGTAAAAGAAGGAGCATGTTTATAATATATAGATATACATAT
>NW_006760472.1:0-4624 GCF_000271605.1 Fomitiporia mediterranea MF3/22
ATTGATTGCTTTCATTTCTAGATTGTACAAATATTCCTGTATGACTCTGTGTCCTTGTTTCATCATATTAAACTCTTTCCTAAGCATTTCTGCAAAGTTAGATAGGAAACAAAAGTCCATTAGACCTTTAAAGAATTGTGATAAGGTCCATCGAGATTCGTTCATGCCTATTTTCTGTAGATAGAAGTCTATAGCTTGTCCTTTAATGAAATTAGGTAGTACTCCCACTTGTTCTTTAGGGAAATAATGTAAACCCAATTGTTTCATATACTGATTGACTTCTATGACGAACTTGGTGTATCTTTGAAGGTTAGGTTCACCTGAATATACTGTAGGAACGATAGGTTTTGCACTCTACATCTGTATCTTCAATTTCAGAAGTTCCTTGTTCTATTTCCTCTTGACAAGCTTTTTACACTTCTTAGTACCTTCAGAGTCGCTTGAATCAATGTCTGTAGGTTCGAATAATGCATCGCTATCATTGCTATCGTCAGAACTTGAGTATCTACTCGAATCTGAAGAATCTGAAGAGCTATTGCCTGGATCCAGGTCAGGATCCTGCCTTTTTACAATTTCTACTCTCTGTATTGCACGATTCACATAACTCTTTCTTGTGAGGTTGTCTGAGGGTCTCACTGATGCGAATCTATTTGTCTACAGTGTATTCGAACTTTGTGGCTCAGCAGTATCTTGCATGGTTCTTTTTTTGTAGCCTTTACTATTCTTATCTACACTGTGCTTGATAGAGGGTACAGAACTGTAGTGGAAATTCTTTTCCTTGCTCTCTTTGCCTTTTGCAGTTTCTGATTCGTCTTCACTGTCATCAGAGGCATCCAGAACTGTATGTATCACGTCTGGGTTCAGTCTGTTCATTTTAATATTGTGTTTCACACTGGGTGTATGTGTTGATCCTTAAACATCAGTATGATGATGCATATATGTAGGTATTTTATTCTGCAATGTGTCTCCTTGCCCTGCTAGGGTGTCATATCTGTAGTATGTGTCCTTGCCTTGATTTTCTATCTTGGGGCAATACGTTTCTTGCTTGAAACGAACCAGTAATTCCTGAGGAGTTCTGGGAGCCTTACTGTAGCCTTCATTTCTGAAATTCCATTGTCCTGATTCTGCATTTCGTCTGTGCTCTATCTCCTGAAAATACATTCTTTGTACATTGGAATCTGCTTCACTGTAACTGTCTAGTTCTACCTGACTGTAATTACAAATATCTGGAGCTTTTCCTTTATTTGCTCTTACACTTTTCTTATTGCTAGGTACAGGTTTACCTAGATCTTTCTTCTAAGGACGTGTGCTTTCAAACAGTGGAGCATCTTCCAATTGTTTGGTCATTCCCTTAGTAGCTTCTGAGTGTCAACAATGTACTTTCTGATACATCCATTTAGCTAACTCATCTCCAGTTAGTTTAGATAGGTCAATTGTGTCCAAATCAATGTTTCCTTCATGTTCCTGATGCATACCATTGTACTTATGAGTTCTCTTGTTCAATTCCTCGATATCAATTCCTTGATTGAATGGACTGGCTAGCCTACTCATGGCTTTCAGTGTCTCTAGCCTAGGGACGTTTCTGAATGTCTTTCTAGCCTTCTAGAACGTTTCCTGCTGTAAGGAAAGTGTTGTTCCTTTACTGATACCCTTGTTCTTACTGACAGAATCCTTAATGCCAGTTTCCTGAGCGTTTACACTCTCTGTACTACTATTATCTACTTCTGTAAGCCTAGTAAGGTAAGCACTCACTAGTGTCTGCTCTACAGTGTGCATCAGTCTAACAATATGCACTGGTACAGGTACATGCCTTTGTTCTACATTACTTGTATGTAATAGTTCATCAGGGTGCCTCCAGCCTAGTGTAGACAAGGACTTATCACCTGGCAAAGGGTCATCAGATTGCCTCCAGCCCACAACAGACAAGGACTTATTCTCTAGCATGTTAATAGTGACTTCCAGACTTGGGGGCCCTTCCAGGATTGTCTGCTGAGGCTCAGTGGCCACATTGTGTTCAGTACTCAACAGATAATCTTGTTATCCATTGTCTACATGCTCTGTTAATTTGAAATCTGTAGTGTGTACCATTTCAAATCTCTCCACATTCAGGGAAAGCTGCTCTTCAGCACTTCTGAATGATGCTTGCCTCTTGCAATATTGATGAGGGGGTCTCTCTGCATTGAGGGGAACAATTCGTTTGTGTCCCTCAAGCGTTCTGAGTATCCTAGTAGCCATAGTGAGAGTATATGTGTCTCTAATTTAGATTTGCAAACTACTCACTGATTTCTTTGAATTCGAAGGAGTACTGGGCAATGTGAGGAACGTATTAGGGTGATCAAGCCCTCAGTTCCAGTTGTCAAAGCCTAGCAGGTTTATGGAAAGGTGGGTTCAGTCAAAAATGTGTAAGGATAGGTATACTAGCCTTATGCAAAGATTCTCTCTTTACCAGCACACTCAACTACTGACTGGGATAACCTAGTAATTGAGCACCAAGAAGGAGAAAGAATCCCCTAACCCTTAGCTCGAAAACCCTTTATATATGTGTATACACGTGTAGTAGGATACAGGGTAGTCTAGTGAACAAAAAGGAAAACACCCACAAGCACCTACAACACATGTTGTGCAAATGCACAGGTAGCACAATCGTTACAATAATCTACTGACTCCTGTACAAAAGAACACTTTACTTCTTAGAGGAACAGTTTATTATTCTAGAGTTACTATAGAACTGCTTAGATTAGCTAGTAATAGTACTTGATTGTCTGGGTAAAGATTAGAATGTTGTCTAGATACACACTAACATGCTTCAAGTCAATCAGATCTGTAAGGATGTGATTCATAAATGACTAGAATGTTACAGGCAAGTTGGTTAGTCTAAAGAACATTACAGTCAGTTTGTACAGTCTACAATTAGTTTAGAATACAGTCTTTTACTCATCTCTGTCTTAGATCCAAATATTATTGTATCCTTATCAAACATCCAACTTAGTAAAGACCCTAGATGTATACATCTTATTAATGAGCTCCTGAATTAGGGGGAGTAGGTACTTGTTTTTAACAGTACCCTTATTAAGGTAACAATAATCCTAGACTGGACAGAGCTTTCTATCTTTCTTTTTGACAAAGAAGAAAGGGGAGACTATAAAGGATTTTAAGGGTTGGATCCAGCTGTTCTAAAGATTTTCCTAAAGGAACTTGTCAAGCACTTCCTACTCATCTCTGTTAAG
Source organism: Fomitiporia mediterranea MF3/22 (assembly GCF_000271605.1). Taxonomy (NCBI): domain Eukaryota; kingdom Fungi; phylum Basidiomycota; class Agaricomycetes; order Hymenochaetales; family Hymenochaetaceae; genus Fomitiporia; species Fomitiporia mediterranea. The sequence continues at coordinate 3,228 of NW_006760472.1, forward strand.
TAGATAGACCTTACAATCCTTAAGTTGGAAACCCTTAGTTAACTCAATTGTATAGTCTTAAGAGTAACATTTAGGAAGCTAGTCAAATTCCTCTTTACTAAAGACTTTAGAGAACTCTTAAACAAAATCCAGCAGGCTGGGTCTATGTGTGTTCTAGAGTTGAGTTGTTCTGAGAGGGTTCTAGACTAGTTTCATCTTAGAAATCCTTCAGATTAATACTGTTCTACCTTGACTAGAATATGTGTCTACATATCTATCCTAGTTAAAGAAGAACAACTAGTCACCTTTATTAGAACTGTTAGTAACATTAGAAGTGTCTGTATCTACTTAGGACAGTAGTACAAGATAGCTGTAAGACTCAGAACACTGATTAAACACAAGTGTCTACTCTAACTAGTTAATAGTAGGGTTGTAAGCTTTAAGCCATTCAAATCTGATGAAGACATCTGTTTTTCTAAGGTCAGTAACTCTAAACTTAATACTTTCCTTATAATCCTAAATAGTCATCTGTAGTTGAACAAACTCAGTAATCTAACTATTCTAGTTCAGGGTTCTGTCTACATTGTACACTAGGATTGGAAGTAGAACACATTAAGTAGGGAGGTAGTATTCCTACACAAAGACCTTATTAATGTACAAACTAGTACATTCACTGTCTACTAGAGCCATTGTTTGGATCTGGGGGGATTCTAAGAAGGGAGCTAAGAGGATAGGGACTTAGAGCTAGTACTCAGAATGTCCTCTGATAAATTGCTACTTGTTCTGAAGGGAACATACAGCTTGTACAGTCTTATTGTTTAGGAGAGTAAGTATATGTACTAACATTTCCTTATTAACCTCTCTCTTTCAACAAGGACAGACATATGTTCTCAACTGTGAACTCAGCTGAGACTATCCCTACTTAATATTATAGACAAACTACAGAGTAGTAAACAGGGCTAAATAGTATTCTAAACATTCTGAGTTCTTAGAATGTAGAAGTAGCAGGTCAGATTGTACAGATTTAGACTTAGATAAAGTATGAAGAGGAGAATCAAAAGAATCAGAAGAAATAAGAGAACTATCTACTTTTGTTTTTACTTTTTCTTTTTTAATAAATAATTTTGTTAATTTGCTTTTCCTACTTTTTCTACTTTTTCTACTTTATTTACTTCTAATCCTACAGTGTCTATTGAATCAAAAGTGGCTGTTAAAAAATCTGAGTTATAGCCCTTCAGTGTCACATTCACTGTTAGGCTTCTACAAAATTCTAGAGTATGTACAGGCATTAGTTGTTCCTTTAAACAGGGACATTCCTTTGAACATCCCCCTCTAATTCATGCATAACTCAACCAATAAACTCAAAAAATAGAGAAATGTAGATAAATACATGTACTATATATATATGAATTCTGAAG
>NW_006760473.1:0-4623 GCF_000271605.1 Fomitiporia mediterranea MF3/22
TAGTAGTAAGAGTCAGCATGCATATAGTCCATAGACAGTGCCTCTGAGGGACAGAAGTCCTGAGTTCTGGTACAGAAGGGTGCAGAACCCTTGGAACTGAAGGTAAGAGAGCAGAGAATCATAACATCACCCCCCCTCTAAAACCAATCATCCCAATTGATGAACATTGGGCTTGGTCAGCAGCTTGGGCATAGGTCAGAACAGTAGGGTTTGGAAATCTGTGAGGCAGAGTTGATGCAGAGCACTCAGATGAAGTTGATAGAAGTCTTAGATCACCTTAGCAGTATGGGTGAGATTCTCAGCAGGTTCCCAAGTGTGTTCTTCAACTGGGTATCCCTTCCAGTAGATAAGGAACTTGAGTTTTCTGTGCACCAGCTTAGCATCTGCTACATACTCTACTTTGTATTCCAGTTCAGAACCAATGAGTTCTAGTAGAGGCAGTAGGGGTCTTTGTTACAAAGGAAAACCTGGATCATAGTATTGAGACAGTAGAACCTTGTTAAACACTGAGTGTATACACTTCCATGTTGCCAGAAGTTGGAGTTTGTAGGCAGAGGTACTGACCTTCTTTTCAATAACAAAGGGTCTGAAGCACTTGTTGTCCAACTTCTTCATTAGGCAATCCATAGTCAGGTTAGTAGCTTCCAGTATAACTTTGTCACCAGGCTGGTAATCCTTAGCTGCAGACCTCTTCCAATCATAGTTCTGCTTCATGACCTACACTACCTTTTCCAAAAGAGCTTGTGTGTCCTCCCTGGTTCTGTGCATCTGTTCTGTAAAGTCTGTTACAGATTTGGAACTACTGTTCTGGTTCAGAACTGTCCCCTAGTACAGATGTCTTCCATGATTGAGAAAGAACAGGGACTGTCCTGTTGTAGAGTGTTACTAGTTATTGTACACAAATTCTGCCAGAGCTAGCTATTTAGACCAATCTGATTACTAATGATTGATGAACATCTAGAGGTAGAGCTCAATCTCCTGATTGACTTGCTCAGTTTAACTGTCAGTCTGTAGGTAATAGGCAGTAGAAGGGTTCCCTTGAATTCTGAGAAGCACATACAAGTCCTACATGAATTTTGACTCAAATTGTGGTCCACAATCATGAATGAGCTTCTAAGGAAGTCTGTGTAACCAGAAGACATGATTCTAATAAATGCACACTATACCTTCAGAAGTGAGTTCTGTTCAGGTCAGAACTGTGTGGACTTGCTTAGAGAATCAGTCAACAATCACACAGATAGTGTTGTAACCCTAAGACTTGGGTAGCTTGCCAATCAGGTCTACTGAGACTTCTTCCCAAGGGTGATCTGGAATCTGATACAGATGTAGGAGAGCCCAAACCCTTGTCCAGTGGGCCTTAGTCTGTTAGCATGTATTGTAACCAGTCACATACTTCAGGATTTCCCTCTACATTCTGAGCCACCAGTAGTTCTGAGTAATGAGTTCCTGCATTTTGTGTTAGCCTGGATGTCCTACAGTCAGATTGTTGTAATGAGCTCAGACAATGTCCTCCTACAGTTTCTGATCCTTTAGAATGTACAGTCAGCCTTCCTAGTAAACCTGTCCATCCTCATCCTCCTCCCAATCTCTAGCCTGCTTCTCTAGTTGCTTCACTACAACCCAGTCCTGTATGTGTCTTAGAGCTTACTGTATACAGGTGACAAAGTCAACATCCTTGGATTTGAGTCGGATCTCTCAGATTGTCTCAGACACAAAACAGGAATTGTCTAGGAGAATGAGATTTTTGTTATCATTCTCCCCCCTTTCATGACCTGCTTGTCTTGAGAGTAAATCAGCTTTCATCATTTGTGTTCTGAGTTTGTGGGTCAGCACAAAGTCAAAGTCCTACAGTTCTAACATCTAGCAGGCTTGGCAGTAGTTAAGCTTCTAGGGAGCCCAGAAGTACTGGAGATTAAGGTGATCACTCCAAATCTCAAACTTCTGTACAGTACTAAGAAGATATTAATGCTACTCTTCTAGGGAACAGACAATTGTAAGGAGTTCCTTGTCATAGATAGGGTAGTTCTGTTCTATTGTAGAGAGGGATTCTGATTGGAACACTATCAGACACTACTTTCTGTCAATGAACTAGGACAGTACTGCTCCATTTGCAAAGTTGGAAGAATTGGCTTCAACTCAGAACTTGTCCACAACTGTCAGAACTGCTAATACAGGCTTACTAGTGATAGCCTGCTTGAGGGACTCAAATGCAGACTGCTGCTGATCATCCTATTACTAAGGAACATCCTTGCTAGTGAGATTGTGAAGGGGCCAGACAATAGTACTAAAGTCTCAAATGAAGCATTAGTAGTAGTTTGCAAACCTAAGGAATGCTTGGACCTGTTTCAGGTTCTGAGGTTACAGCCAGTTCCAAACTGTAGTCACCTTTACTGGATCCATGTGGACCTCTCCTCCACCAATCATAAAGCCTAGATAATCCACTGACTCCTGTGTAAAAGAGTACTTTACTTCTTGGAGGAACAGTTTATTATCTCAGAGCTATTGTAGAACTGCTCAGATCAGTCAGTAATAGTGCTTGACTGTCTGAGTGAAGATCAGAATGTTGTCCAGATACACACTAACATGCTCTGAGTCAATCAGATCTGTAAGGATGTGATTCATGAATGACTAGAATGTTGTAGGCAAGTTAGTTAGTCTGAAGAACATTACAGTCAGTTTGTACAATCTGTAATTAGTTCAGAACACAGTCTTCCACTCATCTCTGTCTCAGATCCAAATATTATTGTATCCCTATCAAACGTTCAACTTAGTGAAAACCCTAGATGTATGCATCTTATTAATGAGCTCCTGAATCAGGGGGAGCAGGTACTTGTTTTTAACAGTACCCTCATTGAGACAACAATAATCCTAGACTGGGCAGAGCTTCCTATCTTTCTTTTTAACAAAGAAGAAAGGGGAGGCCATAGAGGACTTTGAGGGTTGGATCTGGCTGTTCCAAAGATTTTCCTGAAGGAACTTGTCAAGCACCTCCTACTTGTCTCTGTTGAGCAGGTAGACCTTGCAATCCTTAGGTTGGAAACCCTCAGTCAATTCAATTGTATGGTCCTAGAGACAGTGTTCAGGAAGCTAGTCAAATTCCTCTTCACTAAAGACTTCAGGGAACTCTCAGACAAAATCTGGCAGGCTGGGTCTGTGTGTGTTCTAGAGTAGAGTTATTCTGAGAGGGTTCCAGACTGGTTCTGTCTCAGACATCCTTCAGATTGACTCTATTCTGCCTTGACTAGAATATGTATCTACATATCTATCCTAGTCAAAGAAGAACAACTGGTCACCTTCATTAGAACTGTTAGTAACATTGGAAGTGTTCACATCCACTCAGAACAGTAGTGCAAGATAGCTGTAAGACTCAGGACACTGATTAAACACAAGTGTCTGCTCTAACCAGTCAATAGTAGGGTTGTGAGCCTTGAGCCATTCAAATCCAATGAAGACGTCTGTCTTTCTGAGGTTAGTGACTCTGAACTCAATACTTTCCTTATGATCCTGAATGGTCATCCATAGTTGGACAAACTCAGTAATCCAACCATTCCAGTTCAGGGTTCTGTCTACATTGTATACTAGGATTAGAAGTAGAATGTGTCAAGTAGGGAGGTGGTGTTCCTACACAAAGGCCTCATTAATACACAAACCAGTACATCCACTGTCTACTAGAGCTGTTGTTTGGATCTGGGGGGATCCTGAGAAGAGAGCTAAGAGGACAGAGACTTAGAGCTAGTGTCTAGAATGTCCTCAGATGAACTGCTACTTGTTCTGAAGGGAACATACAGCTTGTACAGTCTCATTGTCTGAGAGGGTGAGTATATGTACTAACATTTCCTCATTAACCTCTCTCTTTCAACAAGGACAGACTCATGTCCTCAGCTGTGAACTCAGCTGAGGCTATCCCTACTTGATACTACAGACAAACTACTGAGTAGTGAATAGGGCTGGGTAATGTTCTGAACATTCTAAGATCTTAGAACACAGAAGTAGCAGGTCAGATTGTGCAGATTTAGACTTGGATAAAGTACAAAGAGAAGAATCAAAAGAATCAGAAGAAATAGGAGAACTATCTACTTTTGTTTTCAACTTTTTTCTTTCTAATAAATAATTTTGTTAATTTATTTTTTCTACTTTTTCTACTTTTTCTACTTTTCTTACTTTATTTACTTCTAATCCTACAGTGTCCATTGAATCAAAAGTGGCCATTAAAAAATCTGAGTCATAGCCCTTCAGTACTGCATTCACTGTTAGGCCTCTACAAAATCCTAGGGTACATAGTCAGGGTCTGAGAGTTCTGAGGTGACTTCTGGATTTGCAGAAAAGGCTTCTTGCCACAAATCCTGCTCGTCACTCGTCATTACTCTAATGACCTGACAGATATGCTGTTGCTTCTGCAGGCAGTCTTTAATTTGGTGCCCTGACTTTCTGCAGGCAAAGCATGCTCCTTGCTTTTGGGCTTCTCCAATGTCCATTGGAACAGATTGATCATGAATTATGGGCGGATTGATCCGAGGGCTCGGAACTGTTGGAGCCGAACGCATGTACAGGCATTCTGTACAGACTTGATGCATCCAAGCTGTAGCTTGGTTGAAGGAGATGGCACGTGTCTTCCACTCAGTG
>NW_006760474.1:0-4615 GCF_000271605.1 Fomitiporia mediterranea MF3/22
TCCAGGTCCCCTGTCCTCTTGGCTCCCTTCTCAGGATCCCCCCAGATCTGAACAACAGCTCTGGTAGACAGTAGATACACTAGTTTGTACATTAATAAGGCCTTTGTGTAGGAACACCACCTCCCTACTCAATGTGTTCCACTTCTAATCCTAGTATACAATACAGACAGAACCCTGAACTGGAATGGTCAGATCACCAAGTTTGTCCAACTACAGATGACTATTCAGAATCATAAGGAAAGTATTGAGTTCAGAGTCACCAACCTTGGAAAGACAGACATCTTCATTGGATTTGAATGGCTCAAGGCTCACAACCCTACTATTGACTAGTTAGAGTAGACACTTGTATTCAATCAGTGTCCTAAGTCTTGTAGCTACCTTACACTACTGTTCTGAGTAGATACAGATGCTTCTAATGTTACTAACAGTTCTGATAAAGGTGACTGGTTGTTCTTCTTTAATTAGGATAGATATGTGGATACATATTCTAGTCAAAGTAGAACAGAGTCAATCTGAAGGATGTCTGAGACAGAACCAGTCCAGAACCCTCTCAGAACAACTCTACTCTAGAACACATGTAGACCCAGCCTGTTAGATTTTGTCTGAGAGTTCCCTAAAGTCTTTAGTAAAGAGGAATTTAACCAGCTTCCTGAACACTATCTCTAGGACTATGTAATTGAATTGACTAAGGGTTTCCAACCTAAGGATTGTAAGGTCTACCTACTCAACAGAGACAAGTAGGAGGCACTCAACAAGTTCCTTTAGGAAAATCTTCAGAATGGCTGGATCTGACCCTTAAAGTCCTCTATAGCCTCCCCTTTCTTCTTTGTCAAAAAGAAAGATAGGAAGCTCTACCTAGTCTAGGATTATTATTGTCTTAATGAGGGTACTGTCAAAAACAAGTACCTACTCCCCCTGATTCAGGAGCTCATTAATAAGACACATACATCTAGGGTTTTCACTAAGTTGGATGTTTGATAGGGATACAATAATATTTGGATCTAAAACAGAGATGAGTGGAAGGCTGTATTCTGAACCAATTACAGATTGTACAAACCAACTATAATGTTCTTCAGACTAACTAACTTGCCTACAATGTTCTAGTCATTCATGAATCACATTCTTACAGATCTGATTGACTTAGAGTATGTTAGTGTGTATCTGAACAACATTCTGATCTTCACCTAGACAGTTGAGCACTATTACTGACTAATCTGAGCAGTTCTATAACAGCTCTAAAATAATAAACTGTTCCTCTAAGAAGTAAAGTACTCTTTTGCACAGGAGTCAGTAGATTATCTGGGCTTTGTGATTGGTGGAGGAGAGGTCTGTATGGATCCAGTAAAGGTAACTGTAGTTTGGAACTGGCCACAACCTTAGAACCTGAAACAGGTCTAAGTATTCCTTAGGTTTACAAACTACTACTAATGCTTCATTTAAGGCTTCAGTACTATTGCCTGGCCCCTTCACAATCTCACCAGTAAAGATGTTCCTTAGTAATAGGATGATCAGTAACAGTCTGCATTTGAGTCTCTCAAGTAGGCTATTACTAGCAAGCCTGTATTAGCAGTTCTGACAGTTGTGGACAAGTTCTGAGTCAAAGCTGACTCTTCTGACTTTACAAATAGAGTAGTACTGTCCCAGTTCATTAACAGAAAGTAGTGTCTGATAGTGTTCTGATCAGAATCCCTCTCTACAACAGAACAGAACTATCCTATCTATGATAAGGAACTCCTTACAATTGTCTGTTCCCTAGGGGAGTAGTATTAATATCTCCTTAGTACTGTACAGAAGTTTGAGATTTAGAGTAATCACCTTAATCTCTAGTACTTCCAGGCACCTCAGAAGCTCAACTGCTACCAAGCCTGCTGAATGTTAGAACTGTAGGACTTTGACTTTGTACTGACTCACAAACTCAGAATACAAATGATGAAAGCTGATTTACTCTTGAGATGAGTAGGTCATGAAAGGGGGGAGAATGATAACAAAAATCTTGTTCTCCTAGACAATTCCTGTTTTGTGTCCAAGACAATCTAAGAGATCCAACTTGAATCTGAGGATGTTGACTTTGTCACCTACATACAGTAAGCTCTGAAACACATGTAGGACTGGGTTGTAGTGAAGCAGCTAGAGAAGTAGGCAAGGGATTGGGAGGAGGATAAGGATGGACAGGTTTACTAGGAAGGCCAACTGTATGTTCTGAAGGATTGGAAGCTGTAGGAGGACATTGTCTGAGCTCATTACAACAATCTGACTGTAGGACATCTAGGCCAACACAAAACACAGGAACTCATCACTCAGAACTACTAGTGGCCCAGAATACAGAGGGAAATCCTGAAGTATGTGACTAGTTACAATACATACTAACAGACTAAGGCCTACTAGACAAGGGTTTGGGCTCCCTTACATCCACATTGGATCCTGGATCACTCTTAGGAAGAAGTCTTAGTAGACCTGATCAGTAAGCTACCCAAGTCTTAGGGTTACAATACTATCTGTGTGATTGTTGACTGATTCTCTAAGCAAGTCTACACAGTTCTGACCTAAACAGAACTCACTTCTAAAGGTATAGTACACATTTATCAGGATCATGTCTTCCAGTTGTACAGACTCCCTCAGAAGCTCATTCATGATTGTAGACTGTAATTTGAGTCAAAATTCATACAGAACTTGTATGTGCTTCTTAGAATTCAAGGGAACCCTTCTGTTACAGTTCTCTACTCTTGTACCTTCAGTTCCAAGGGTTCTGCACCCTTCCATACTGGAACTCAGGACTTCTGTCCCTTGGGGGCACTGTCTATGGACTATATGCATGCTGACTCTTGCTACTACCCTTCCTTACTTCATCATTCCATTCCTTGACCACCCCTTCATTCTTTGTATCATTCTATAGTCTCTTACCCTTTGTCTATCCCTTCATTCTTTGTACCTTTATCTTTGACATTCCTTTCTTTCATTCTTTGTGGCTCATCATTCTTAGTGGCTCATGCTCCCTGAGTGCTCTTGTGTAGTTTAGTATATATAGGCGTACAAGATCAGACTAGTCCTGTAGTCTTGATCTTGTCTACTCCAGGTAGTCCTGTACTCTTAGGCTCACTCTATATACCCTACTCTTGTCTCACTCTCTCTCTCTGCCTGTTCTGCAAGTTCTGACTATGTTCTAGTGCTTGCATTCTGTATTTCTGTTGTGTAGGATAGTTGTAGCCTGGGTCCCCTTGCTGAGCCTTCAGGTCCCCTCTACACTGTCACTGACATCAGATCAAGACTACCCATTACCACCCTACAACTCTCCTACGTTTTGGGCATTGGTACACACCATTGTGTCAATCTCTTTCCTTTGTCCTGACCCTTTTACATTTTTAAATTTTAAACTTTCTAAACCCTTTTAAACTTTTGCCACCCTTCTTCTATTCATTACCCTTTTTAGTTTAGTGTTGATTCCTTTGTAGTGTAAACATGGACCCTACTATGCCAACTGCCACCCCTACTGTCCTGCCAGATCAGCAGTTACGAGCAGAACTAGCTTAATATGTGTAGACCTCTATCTAAGAGGCCTTTACCAACCACATGCCCCCAGCCCCTTCAGAACCTGTTCTGATCGTTCTGGAAGTTGCAACCTGTTCTGGAAAGAAAGTGCATGTAGCCTGCCCTTCAGACTTCAATGAGTAGCACTTTAAGGACTTCCAGCACCAAGTCGAACTATACATGGCTGCTGCTTCAACTGATCTATCCTCAGATCTCAATCACATCCTATTTGTCCTCTCCTTCATGAAGGAAGGCAACACAGCCACCTGGGCCCAGAACTGGATTGAAGGTCATTGGATCAGAAGCCTGATCTGACTTTGGAACAATGAGTCATACTCAGAATTCATGGGGCAGCTCTGTGCTTCCTTCATCAATCTGAATGAGAAGCATAATGTACAGAACAAGCTTGTGTCTCTGCAACAGGGCAAACGTTCTGCTAATGCCTTCTTTCAGGAGTTCAATATTCTGGCCCAGAAGGTAGGATTCACACTCAGGTTTGATGATGTCCTCATTGGAATGCTTGAAAAAGCTCTTCACCCAGAACTAGTTGATAAGATTCTTGGAATGATGCCAGAACTAGTCACCTACACTGAGTAGAAGACACACACCATCTCCTTCAACCAAGCCACAGCTTGGATGTGTCAAGTCTGTGTGGAATGCTTGCACATGTGTTTGGCTCCAACAGTTCTGAGCCCTCAGATCAATCTGCCTGTAATTTGCAATCAATCTGTTCTGATGGACATTAGAGAAGCCTGAAAGTGAGGAGCATGCTTTGCCTACAGAAAGTCAGAGCACTAAATTAAAGACTGCCTACAGAAGCAACAGTATATCTGTCAGGTCATTAGAGTGATGATGAGTGACAAGCAGGATTTGTGGCAAGAAGCCTTTTCTACAAATCTGGAAGTCACCTCAGAACTCCCAGACCCTGACTACATACCCTAGGATTTTGTAGAGGCCTAACAGTGAATGTAGTGCTGAAGAGCTATGACTCGGATTTTTTAATGGCCACTTTTGATTTAATGGACACTGTAGGATTAGAAGTAAATAAAGTAAGAAAAGTAGAAAAAGTAGAAAAAGTAGAAAAAATAAA
>NW_006760475.1:0-4610 GCF_000271605.1 Fomitiporia mediterranea MF3/22
AATGGACGAACCACAAGATGATGACTTCATAATGTCTCAGTTAGAATACATACAATATAAGGACGAGAGACACTGAGCAGTCAATCGTCACCTCACCCCTTGTCTATGCGTGCCCCCCTTAAGTTTTCCCTCTCAACACCCATCAAGACGCGCACTTTGTCCATTTGCTCGTCAGATACCTTAAGGCGATGCAAGCTCCTCCGGAGATCCTCCAAGAACGTAACAAACTGGTCGGGAGCTCCTCGATAGGTCCCAGCGCGTATGTTGAAGTGCACGTTTGCTGCATTCTGAACCCATTGCGTGACGGTTAATACAGCGCCGAACATGTCATTCTCCCAGTCAAGCCCGTATTTCTCAGACAGGCGTCGAAAGTATATGCATTTAGACTGGAATACAAAGACCCATTCACTAGGATGCGTACGTGTCTTGCCACTATGAAAATAGTCAGGCGGAAAAGACCACGTTGCGAATGAACGACTGCTCACTTGATAATTGCTCTCTGTTTGCCGGCAGTCAAAGCCACAGTAGTAGTGGATTTATTGAGCGAAAAATCGGTCATTCCAGTCTCTATTGTACCCGACATGGTGGTTGTAGGAAGTCAAGGAAGGCGAGTAAGTAGGCATTTATTGGCACGAAGCGAAGGATTCAGGGAAGTGGCTTCAAGATTCAATTGATACGCGATGATTACATAACTGAATCGATTTGTACTCGTAAATTCCGATTGTTTCTTCAACTTGAAGTCAATTGTAACAGGAATTACAGCAAGCGTTTGTTTATTTATTTTACTTTGACTCACATGTATTTTTTCAGCAAGATGTGTTTGCTTGCACTATATATAGAAGCATTCAAGGTTGATTGCAGCCGTATTCGGGCTTTTCGGCGATCAATCAGTCTTGGCCCTAATTCCTCCGCTCGGCGTCTAAGTAGGTTCCTCTCTGCTAGACTTTATCATACACAACTCTGCCGCCGTCTACACTTAAAGTATCGGTAATGCGTCAACACAGGGTGACTGCAAAACATGCAAAACATTCTTACACTGCCCCAGGATATTCTCTCTTTGATTTGGTCTGAACTCAGCCTGGCCGATATATTGCGTGTTAGCCAGGTGCTGTCCGAACGGTTTTCTTTTGTCGGTGTTGAACCCATCGCTTTCACAGACATGTTGCACGTTGTCTTCCGCGATATTAAATGATAAGCAACTTTGGATCTGCATGTACGAGCAAATCGTCGTAGCGAACGACCTATGTATCCCGAACTATCTGGGCAATCTCGAGCACGTTCATGTGCGTGATATCCAGTCGTGGGTAAAACATGCCGTTTTGCTTGATAGAAACTACCGAACACCTTACAAAAAGCTTCATGCACGGAGGATAGCGAACCGCGAAAAGTTGGGAATAACGTGGCTCAGACTGGTTCACGGGCGTTGGGCGCTTGTCGCCTCAGCTGATGTTCATACCTGTGAATTTTCGGTATGGGAGATTCCTCCAGAAGGGGAGATTCGTCAGGTTGCGAGAGTATTTCTGGACGCTCCTGTCATGGATGGGATGGTGGATGAATCGTGTGAACAGATTCGCTGCGCAATCACTATAGGAGCCTCGTGAGTCTCTTGGCTAATTGTCTCTGGTGTTTATCGTCTCATCAGTTAGACACAAAGGGCCCCGTATATACTCATCCTCAGTATAATTGAACATGCAGAAAAAGTCACACTCAACGAGCTTATTTCCATATCGGATGCATCATACGTTCGCTTCTTTCAGGGGAGGTTACTTGGATTTGCAGCCTGGAAGAATGATGGTTCTTATCCCCATATCATCGATTGGAAGAATTGTCACTCGTACAAATTACCTATTCCAAGTAGTGCACTTTCTCAGGTTCCCTCATTTCTCCCATTTGTACGTGCAGCTATCATGTTTCAAGTGACCAAGCTCTGGAGTTCTTCTAGGAACCATGCATTGCAATGACAATCAAGGAAGGATTCGTTGTGTTCTTGCACCGAACTGCAATACATGTCTTCTCATTCCCTCAATCTGAGGGCATGCGCGATCCAGATCACATAGCTACATTGCCTCTCGAAATGCACGCTTGGTATGGCCAATTTTGGGATGTATCCGAAGACGAAGTTAGGAAAGTTGGACAATCAGGTCTGTTTATGCGACTATATTTTCAGGATAAAAGCTCTGCATTCTGCCAGGCTGTGATAATGCGCAACAGAGACATGGAACAAACCAGGGCCTTCACCTTATGCGAAACGTTAAGCATTGATCCTTGGGAAGCCTTCCCAGATTCGCGTCCGCCGGTGTTGACCCACTATGCTCTGGGCCTTTCAGGCCGCAAGTTATTTTGTGTGGCGACATTAGAGTCGCACTGCTGGGTACCACCGACGCTTTCAACAGTATCCGTTGGCTTAACAGTCGCTTCTGATGAAGAGAATCAGCTATTCACTGCTTTAAGTGGTTACGTACCAGTCTCCAGAGAAGCACTTCCACTCCCACATTTGATCACCAGTCTCTCGTTTGACGACGGAAATGGCTATCTGTTAATGGGAACTAGCTCGGGGGACGTTCGTCTTGCAGCATTCATGGACAAGAACATCATAAGACACGAGTGTGTACATACCGAGTCTTTGGGATCCTTGGCAGCAGAGGCGGTGGCTTCAGTTTCGCAGAAGCTCTCAGATGTATGTCAGATCCTCAAATCTGAATCTTAACAGCCGGATGACGCTTGTCAAATCAAGACGGTAGTTCCTCCGGATTTACCAGTGTTTTACAGCATCAGGGAGACTTACACAGTCGGTGACGAACTTCCACCTTCGATTCGTGAAAAAGTGACTAGCAACTGGTTCGATGAGCAAGTTGGACGACATGCATTTTCGAATTGGTCAAATGACTGGTCGCATTTTGAATGCTTATGGGACTGGATGACACCGCTTTCGCGGTGGGGTCTCCTTGATGCTGATTTTTTCAACTCAGCGCCGTCTGTTTTCGCAAGGAATCGACTCCAAGCATTAGGAGACTTAATTCCTGTGCTGTATGACGTGACGAACCACAAGCGTGTCGTCTTCCGCAGCGGAGAACGCATGTTCTTCTGTAGATCTGAACGAAACCCTGATCACGATGACGAGTCCGACGAGGAAGAAGCTGTAGCATTTGACGGCGAGCCGAACATTATCCTGTGCATTCTACCATGCACGTACTCTCAGTATTCGGGTAATCCTCCATTAATCATCCGAGATTTGCCCAACCGTGATATTCGTGCAATTGATGCGAATCTCCGAGACTGGCGAGACTCACGAATTCGACATACGCAATGTAGTGCAGCATCCGTAGTCTTCGAAATTCGAGAACATCACGAGATGCTGTGCAAGCAGTACCCGGATGACGATACCATGGCAAGCTGGACTAGGGAAGAATGGGACAGACTCTTTTCTGCTCTTTGTAGTCTCAGTCACTAGATGTTCAATAAGTCGATTTTGCAATATATTACACCTTAGTCACTTCCACTAACAATGGAGACTTTGGAATTGGTGACGATGAGCATGACATTATTTCTGCACTACTCTTAGTACCTAGCCAACCTGCTTGTTCACTACCACATAGTCGTTTAGCTATAACTTCAACTGCAACTCAGCTTATAAGTATTACAAGTACAATATTAGCTAGGTATACACTGCATTGAAGAATATGGGAACACCCTTTGTTGAATTTGTCTCACTGCACGGCGATGGTCTTACGAGGCCATTTGCTTATAGAAACGTTGCGACAAGGTTGTGTCCGAGACATAATCCTTAAAGAGGGTAGAAGTAACTAGAGAACCGTTTCAGGGCGACACGTGGATCGACGTCGCACGATCTATGGCAATTCGGGTACTCGTAGTAGCGGTCTTCCACTACCAACCCTGTTTTTCTAGTTCCTGTACCTGTGTTTTATGCTTGTGCTTTTGTCCTTCGTCCATTTATCTGATGCTCGTGTGTGTCTGGACTTGCCTTCAGCTTGGATTCAAGCTCTGCCATCCTTATCCGCACTAGTCTCTGTGACGTACCTTCCAGTTCATTGCTTCCTTGCAGGCTCTGCCTCACGACTTGCATTCACTAATTTGGTCTAATCTGGACCTTAAAGATGTTCTTCGCCTTCGTCAGGTGTGGCAACATGTTCTTTACGTTAACGTATTTTAACATCTCCTCCCGTTGAAGACATACTCCACACTTGCAGAAGCAACCTCAAGCGACAAACTGCTGTGGATGCGCACTTTCGTTACGCACGTGAAAGCACTACGCATACGGGTTGTACCGTATACGGTACAGCCGTCTTCTGTACCATACGGTACGATGCCAATCCCTCACATGGGGCATTTCACAATTCCTTACCTTAAAAAATAACTTACATAATGATAAACATTATTTGAAATTTATTTTCCCATTTTTGACCAGCAAAAATTATAAACAAAATTTAAAACTTTCTTTATACAAAAACTAGAAATTATTGTTAACATTTCTTCATTTGTGAAATCTTGAAATAAATAAAGATAATAATCTAAAACATAATTTCAAAACAAAATTAGAAATTTTCTTTTGAATTTTTTGTTATTCCTCTGTACTAGTAATAAAGAAATTT
>NW_006760476.1:0-4598 GCF_000271605.1 Fomitiporia mediterranea MF3/22
ATGAATTTATAGTCAAATAATCACTGAATTCTGTGCAGAATTGAGTGAGAAATAGTTATTTTTTGTTTTGTTTACTTTTGTGACAAAAAATGATGAATCATCAAGTGTGACAATACTTATGAAAAAGGCAGTAATAGTATTACAACCATACATTTGTTTTTCTTTGTATAGAATTGTTACAATGTATTTGTAACTATTGTTTGTTTGATTTTTGTATTGTAATAGTAATTGTGTAAGGTATAAGATATGTATTTGTCTGTATAATTTATAATGTTGATATTATACATATATGCATTATTATATTGTTTCTTTGTTTGTAACATTTATGTTTTAATTCAATACTTTGTATAAGTAGATATGTTTGTTATTATATGTTTCAAATGTTTGCAACATTGTTTTGTATGTTTATTAATTCCCCCTATTGTTATTATGTGTCTGTTCAATTGTATTTGTATATAACTTTGCATTATTTAATAAATAATAGTTTTATACATTCAAATGCATTATTATTATTTCATACATTTGTATATTTGTATATTTATACAATATATTTTATTATTTCATTGTATACATTTGTATATCTATGTAATATCTATGTATTTAATAAATATATATTATTTATTGTGACTGTTTGTTTGTAATAGTAGAAATTGTTTTTATATTCAAGTTATTATGCTTTAGTAACATTTATACTCTTGTTTTTGTATTAATCATTTGTATTATTAATATAATATCAAATGTTTGTCTGTAATGTAAGATGTTATTATTATAATGTATCTCTGTAGTGTAAGATAAAGTAGTTCAGCATTTGAATAAGTATTACTAGGTACTCATTATATTTAAAAGCTCAGACTAGTTACTTTTATTAAATCAATGTGTGTTTAGGATACTCAGACAGGTGTGTCTAGGTCCTTATAGATAGTGTTAGTAACAGTATAGAGGGGACCTGAAGGCTTAGTAAGGGGACCTAGGCTACAACTATCCTACACAACAGAAATACAGAACACAAGTACTAGAATGTAGTCAGAACTTGTAGAACAGACAGAGAGAGAGAGTGAGACAAGAGTAGAGTATATAGAGTAAGTCTAAGAGTACAGAACTACCTAGAGTAGACAAGATTAAGACTATAGGAGTAGTCTGATCTTGTATACCTATATATACTAAACTACATAAGAGTACTCAGAGAGTATAAGCTACTAAGAATGATAAGCTACAAAGAATAAAAGAAAGGAAGGTCAAAGATAAAGGTATAAAGAATAAAGGGATGGACAAAGGGTAAGAGACTATAGAATGAACAAAGAATGAAGGGGTGGTCAAAGGAATAGAATGATAAAGTTGTTAGCAACAGTGTAGAGGGGACCTAAAGGCTCAGTGAGGGGACCCAGGCTACAACTATCCTACACAACAGAAATACAGAATGTAAGTATTAGAACATAGTCAGAACTTGCAGAACAGGTAGAGAGAGAGAGTGAGACAAGAGTAGAGTATATAGAGTAAGTCTAAGAGTATAGGACTACCTAGAGTAGACAAGATCAAGACTACAGAACTAGTCTGATCTTGTATACCTATATATACTAAACTACACAAGAGTACTCAGAGAGTATGAGCTACTAAGAATGATAAGCTATAAAGAATGAAAGAAAGGAATATCAAAGATAAAGGTACAAAGAATGAAGGGATAGACAAAGGGTAAGAGACTATAGAATGAACAGAGAATGAAGGGATGGTCAAAGGAATAGAATGATGAAGTAAGGAAGGGTAGTAGTAAGAGTCAGTATGTATATAGTCTATAGACAGTACCTCTAAGGGACAGAAGTCCTGAGTTCCAGTACAGAAGGGTGCAGAACCCTTAGAACTGAAGGTAAGAGAGTAGAGAACTGTAACATCACCCCCCCTCTAAAACCAATCATCCTGATTAGTAAACATTAGACTTAGTTAGCAGCTCAGACATAGGTCAGAACAGTAGGGCTTGGAAATCTGTAAGGCAGAGTTAATACAGAGCACCTGGATAAAGTCAATAGAAGTCTCAGATTACCTTAGTAGTATGAGTAAGATTCTTAACAGGTTCTCAAGTGTGTTCCTCAACTAGGTATCCCTTCTAGTAGATAAGGAACTTAAGGTTTCCACACACTAGCTTAACATCCACTATGTACTCTACTTTGTATTCTGGTTTGGAACTAATAAGTTCTAGTAGAGGTAGTAGGAGTCTTTGTTGTGAAGGAAAACTGGGATTGTAGTACTGAGACAGTAGAACCTTGTTAAACACTAAGTGTATGTGCTTCTATATTACTAGAAGTTAGAGTTTGTAGACAGAGGCACTAACCTTCTTTTCAATAATGAAGGGTCTGAAGTGCTTGTTGTTCAACTTCTTTATTAAGTGATCCAAGGTCAGATTAGTAGCTTCTAGTATAACCTTGTCACCAGACTAGTAATCCTTGGCTACAGACCTCTTCCAATCATAGTTCCACTTTATAACTTATACTACCTTCTCCAAAGAGCTTGTGTGTCCTCTCTAGTCCTGTACATCTGTTCTACAAAGTCTGTTATGGATTCAGAACTACTGTTCTAGTTTGGAACTGTCCCCTAGTATAGATGTCTCTTATGATTGAGGAAGAACAGAGACTGTCCTGTTATAGAGTGTTACTAGTTATTGTGTACAAATTCTGCTAGAGCTAACCATTCAGACTAATCTGATTACTGATGATTGATGAACATCTAGAGGTAGAGCTCAATCTCCTGATTGACTTGCTTAGTTTAACTGTCAGTCTGTAGGTAATATATAGTAGAAGGGTTCCCTTGAATTCTAAGAAGTATATATAAGTCCTGTATGAATTTTGACTCAAATTACAGTCTATAATCATGAATGAGCTTCTGAGAGAGTCTGTACAACTAGAAGACATAATCCTAATAGATACACACTATGTCTTTAGAAGTGAGTTCTGTTTGAGTCAGAACTGTATAGACTTACTTAGAGAATCAGTTAACAATCATATAGATAGTGTTGTAACTCTAAGACTTGGGTAGCTTACTAATCAGGTCTACTAAGACTTCTTTCTAAGAGTGATCCAGGATCTGATACAGATGTAGGAGAGTCTAAACTCTTGTCTAGTAGACCTTAGTCTGTTAGTATATATTATAACTAGTCACATACTTTAGGATTTCCCTCTACATTCCTGGCCACTAGTAGTTCTGAGTAATGAGTTCCTACATTTTGTGTCAGCCTGGATGTCCTACAGTCAGATTGTTATAATGAGCTCAGACAATGTCCTCCTACAGCTTCTGATCCTTCAGAATGTACAGTTGGCCTTCCTAGTAAACCTGTCCATCCTTATCCTCCTCTCAATCCCTAGTCTGCTTCTCTAGCTGCTTTACTATGACCTGGTTCTGTGTGTGTCTCAGAGCTTACTATATACAGGTGACAAAGTTGACATTCTCAGATTTGAGTCAGATCTCTCAGATTGTCTCAGATGTGAAACAGGAATTGTCTAGGAGAACAAGATTTTTGTTATCATTCTCCCCCCTTTTATGACCTGCTTGTCTTGAGAGTAAATCAGTTTTCATCATTTACATTCTGAGTTTGTAAGTTAGTACAAAGTTGTAGTTCTACAGTTCTAACATCTAGTAGGCTTAGTAGTAGTTAAGCTTCTGAGACACTTGAAAGTATTAGAGATTAAGGTGATCACTCTAAATCTCAAACTTCTGTACAGTACTGAGGAGATATTAATACTACTCCTTTAGGGAACAGACAATTGTAAGGAGTTCCTTGTTATAGATAGGGTAGTTCTGTTCTGTTACAGAGAGGGATTCTGATTAGAATACTATCAGACACTACTTTCTGTTGTTAGGAATTGTAAAATACAGTAACTAAGTTTAGAAAAGCTTAACTCAAGACTTAGGATTGAGTAGTTTATATACAAAACCCTATTGGTCACAAGTCTAGAGATTGGCCAGATCAACTAGGCTACCTTTGTTGTCCTGCTTAGTAAGAACTCTAGCTCAGCATTATTAACCTCTAATTATTACTAATAGGTGATCAATCCATTAGCAGAGAGAGGGGACAGGAAGGAGTAGGTACTAAGTCAGTTAGGAAAAGGTAACAAAACCTGAGGACAAGGTCTTTATCTCTCCAAGGTTAAACACATACTCTAGTACAGTATTACTTGATAACCTTAACTAAAGACAAGTCATTTAGAATGCTTGTATGGAGAGGGGATCTAGAAAGAGTATAGTGTCTAGAGCAAGAAGTATAAAGGAAAAGACTAGGAGAAAACCTGAAGAGATAAAAGGAAAATATTATACTTACTTACTATATAACTAGCTAGGAACACTTTGTACAAAGACAAAGGACCATTAAAGCTAGTAAAGAGCTAGAGCCAATACTCTGAAGCTCTATGCTTGAGGAGGACTAGTACTAGTAAAGGAAAGGGAACTGAGAGCTCTGAGGAGAGACTACAGGAAAGTAGTCTCCTTTATACACTTTGTCCATATAGATAGGAAAGTAATGAAGACATAAACATGAAGACTATATGAGGACAACATAAGGAATATATGAGGCAATCTAGAACTTTGGTTGTAAGTTCTATGATTGAATACAGAAG
>NW_006760477.1:0-4595 GCF_000271605.1 Fomitiporia mediterranea MF3/22
GTATGTCTCCCTGTATCATGCGAGTCATAACTTGATTAGACATTGCAAATAATATAAATCACTTACTTTGTGTGATTTATGAGAGGCATTAGTGTTTTCATTGTCACTAACCTTGTTTTCTGAGTCAACAGGACAAAACCCAGAATTACAAAGTTCCTCTGGCTCAAAGTATTGTGGTTCTACACCAGAGAGTGGGTCCTCTACTCTATCATTGAAAGATTCAGTGATAGAATTGTCATCAAAGAGATAATTCATGTCTGTGTTGTAGCTGCTTGAATGCATGCTATGATTGAAGCTGGAGAGCCTATCATTATGATGAGTATCTGTAAACCCTGTACCACCCTTTTCAAACGTTGTATGCGTTCGTGCTCGTACTTTCAACTTGGAGCCTAGAAAAACATTGTAGTGTCGTGTTAATGGCCCAGTCGTGCTTGAAGAAGATCGACCAAGTGGAATGTTTGATGTAAGGTCTGAGCCACCTCTGTCAAGAATGACAACTGGTCGTCTCGATTTCTTTGATTTGCTGTGTTTCTTGATAGCCATTGGACTTTAGAAGGTGAAGTAACAGCAGACAATGATGGAGAGACGCTAGGAGACGTGGCATTCAAAAGAAGTGCAGAAAAGGATTGATTCAATCATTCGCAAAGATTGCTAAAGTACCTGCTAGATGTGTACACTTTATCCCTTACAAAAACCGGTTTGTCTCTTGCTCAGACAACTTCCAGCTATACATACTTAAGTACAACATGTACAAAAGGGTCATCTTAATTGAGATAAGATATGGTAGACACAACATTATTATTGTCTGTGCTGGAGCATGGAAGAAGCACACAAATACATAGAATTATTGAAGGAGCTACTCTGTATTAGTCTTTAATGTGGATACACGAACGTGAGTGTAAAAAGGGGGGAAAGGAGGACAACAAAGGAGAGGCAACACAACTAGTAGAGTGCAGAGTGGGAGGGATGGAAAGGAGACAAAAGGTTGTGTAGAGAGGGATGGGTAACTATTATACAGATTATTATGAAGTGGACCAGCTGCTTACACTTTAATTTGAAAGTAATGTAGTAAGCTGGGTTGTATCTTTACAGGATCTGAGACTCAGTACAAACATTGTAACAACAGATTGGAGAGACAAGTACAGTAATGTGTATTGTCTAGGTTCTTACAAACAGAGGACTAGACTAGGGAAAACAGAAATAATATTAATGAGCTTGTACTACTATAGAGTGGATGGTTAGGGAGATAGTGAGGCAAGAGAGTCAGACAAGGAGTAACAAGGATTAGTGTATCATTATATAGTCTCAATATTCAGTATCTAGTAAAAGGAAGAGTTACAAAAAGTCTGAAAGCTTGTCTAATCTAAATTCTATCTGTGACTAATAACTGACTGTAGCCTTAAGGAAGTCAAAATTCTACATTTCATTTGTATTAGAAAAATAAAAAGAAGTATTTATAAGACTTACATTATTTTCTCAAGTAACTAGCAGATGTATAGAACAAACCTACTCTTCCTTAGAGAAACATTAAATTAAAAGATGGTAGTAAGGATTACTATCTGAACTATGAATACTATTTCTAATATAATGAAATAAGTATGTTATATTTAAGAAAGGAACAAAGAAAGGAAAAGAGAAAGAGAGACAGTAAAGAAGAAGAGAAAGCAAAAGATAAAGTAGAAAGAAGTTAAGGACTCACACAATAATGACTGTCTCAATCCAAGTAAACATTTCTAGGGTAGCAAACTTGAGTAACTCTATTATTCTAATAATACTAAGCTCACATATCCTGTATAGAGACTCCTTGTTTTTTACTGTATATATTACTAGTAGGTCCTATTCTATTACAGGATAAGAGTGTTCTGAACAAGGTTTTAGATAGTTAGTATTTTGAGTAAGATCATTGTACAAGTCTGAGTTAGTAACTGATTCTAGTTTAGCTATAACAGTTGTATTAGTGTCTGTTCCACAAATATACAAGTTATTCTCCACCTTAACATTAGGGATATAATCAGAGAGTGTAGGAGAAACTATTTGGTTGACTTAGAGAGGGCTTGTGTCTTACAATTAGAATACTAAACAAACTAGTATCTATTATTATTAAAGTATTTATATAAGTACTCTATAAGTATTACAGTAGTAGTTATTAAGAAAGGGTATTAGGAAGAGTAAGTCACTCAAGTATAGTATAAAATACTTATACTCATAATTTACAAGGCTGTTTTTGAGTTGTAACAGTTATAGTATAAGTGTTAGGACTGTAAGGAAATGAGTACTCATTTTACAACACAGCCAATCCATTTCTTGCCTAATATAGTAACTTGTGCCTCTTTTGTACAATAGCCTCTTAGCCTATATTCTCTGATACACAACACTTCCTGGCCTCTAATACACCTGTTAGCTTTGTGATAATTGTTCTTATTATTTCTTTGATCTTATTCTCAAGTTTCATTCCTTACTTTACTCTTGTTATTTAGTTATTATAAAAAGCAGCCTGTAGATACAGTAGTTCCTTAGTTTTTTGACTCTTCTTGTATTCCTACTTGTTCTCCTAGTATAAATCCTAGCTAGTAGCTTTGGGAATATAGTTGGTTTAAGGGCTGCAGGTCTACATTTACAGTTTGAGAGTACTATCAACCTAGAGAACACATCTCCCCTAATAATAAGTAGAGTATTACTAGTTAAGAGTCTACAGGCTGAAGAGTGTAGAAGATAGTACTAAGTACAGTAGAAACAGAGAATACTATAAAGTACTACTTAAGAGGTAAACTACATATACAATTCTGTAAAAGTTAAAGAAGATACTTAATAATAATGTAATATAATTTGTAATATACAAGCTGTAATAGAGAGAAAATACAAATACAAGTACAAGTCATATAAATATTAAGAGTATATGATTCAGTCATATACTAATAATGTAAGATTGAGAACCCTTAATACTAAGTATTTTATTTTAATAAGATACTACTACTTGTTATAATTCTAATTAAAGAGAGTAAACTGTAGTATGAACTAATAAGAGATTATTAATAAATCCCTACCATTAATATATATAATACTATAAAGAAATACAAGAATCTCTTGTATCTTACTATTAAATCATTGTCTCCTTACATTTACAAACATATTAAATAAATCTTGTTCATAACATTTAGTAGTACAAAATACAGGGAACAAAGACTTAAAGATTAAGAATATTAACTTTAGTTAGTATTTCCTTCTGCCTAGCTACTTAATTTCTTTTCTTCAATCTTCTACTTTTAGTTTTAGTTAACAGTATTACTACTACCCTTGCTAGCTTTAGAGTTAGTATTACAAGTGTTAGTAAAGACACATAAGGTAAGTAGATTAAAATATAGTCAAATGAGCTAGAATCAGAATTGAAGGAATGTTGAGAACAGATCTACAATTCTGTACAACAGTGTTTTATAACTCTAATCAGACTTGTAGGGCTCTGTTCTATAAGTGTTACTTTATAGAGAGTAATCTCCTATAATAATAACTATTTCCTGAAGAAAAAAAGGGGTCACAATTGAACATTAGCAAGCTGTAAGACACATTAACAAATACAGGCACTACTTGTCTCTGACTTAGAATCAGACTCTAACTCTATACAATCTACTTAATTATACTAACTCTTACTTAAAAAAAAACTAAATTAGGTTGAATACTACTATACTGTTATTCTCATTTCTCTTACCATCCTATTTCTCTTGTTAGAACCTTTACTATGTCTGCAAATTCTGACAGAACTTTTGAGTCTCTTTATATGAGGGATCAAGATACAGTTTAATGTTAAATCAAAAATACAGATATAAAGTACAAAACTTTACTATTAACAAATATTTAGACAAAGTATAAGGAATATATAAGGAAACAAGTTACTCTGATTTACATACAATAGTATACAAAACATATACACACAATAGCTATAGAAGATCAATCTCTAACTATACATCTGTTTCTATCCTAAAAAAAGTTTTCAAGTTAATAAAAGAATGAGTTACACAGAAGATTAAAATTGTAAAGTACTAAGACTTCATATTTAAAACAATAGCATGACATGTGTTACAGAAGTACAAACAGAATGTGCAGATCTATATATACTTCTATACAGATTGTGTCTACTAAATACTAAAATCTGTTAGCAAGCTAAAAGTAGGACATATTAGAATTCATATTCAGTTGGAGGGAAAACCTATACACATACAAGTTAAAACAGTATATCAAGGATTGATAAATAGAAAACGTGAATTCAAGATAGATGAAGCTAAGACTAAGACTAAGAGTTTTAAATCAAGATAGACAAGGTTAAAAATGTTATATATGATAAAGTAATAGTATACTTACGTTTGACTACAATTTATCATTCTGTTGCTGGATCCTACACACAGGCTCACTAATTGACCTGTTTTATTTGTACAGTTAATAAATTTCGTTAATTAATTAAATTATTCAACACTTACTTTTCGCTTTCTGTTGTAAAGATCTCAATAACACTCCTAGTAAAGTCATTTAGAAATTAGTATCAAGTATAAGTAGTAGAAAGTAGTACTTACGAATTTGAATCTAGTGTACATTTACCTAAAGCT
>NW_006760478.1:0-4590 GCF_000271605.1 Fomitiporia mediterranea MF3/22
TGTGTAAATATTTTAGTTGTCCATTGTACATATTGTGTATATGTATCAGATTTTGTTTGTAATTTGAGCATTATGCACCAACAAGTAGAATCGTCTACAATTGTTAATAAGTAGCATATGTTCTTATATGTGTACAGTTCAATAGGACCAATGATATTAATATGAATAAGATCTCCAAATTGATTTGCAAGAGGAGATTGACATAGTTTTGGTATTGGTGTATGTTTGATATTTGCTTTTATACATTCAATACATTCTTTTTCTTTGTAGTTTGTTATTTTAGTTGATAGTACACTTGGTTGTGTCTTTAATAATTGTTTAATATAATTGTAACTTATGTGTCTGAGGCATTTATGTATATTATAAATAGATAGTTTGTTCATTGTTTTTAATAAATAATTATTGTACAAAATATACAAGTTATTTCTCAATTGTATATGTCTGATGTATTTGTTACATAGTAATGTTATAGTACAATTATTGTTTGTAAACATAAAAGAATAACCTTCCCTACATAGTAGTGCTTGACTTATGAGGGAAAAGGTCATTTGTGGATAGTAATAAATGTTTTGTAATGTTATGACACTTTTTTCTTGTATATTCTTCAGAATTTCAATACACATAGATCCAGCTCAATTAAGAGTCATTGTTGACCTATTTACAATAGTTACAATTGTAGGAGTTATGTTGTGTACATCTGTTAATCGAAATAGATAAGGAGTAGCATGTATTAATGTACTGGAATCGAGTAAATCCATTGTTTGCATATAGGATTTCTTGTTAGCTATGATTGTATTTGTAAATACATTAGTACATACTCAGGAAATGTATTGTTCGAATTGTTTGTCCTGGTTGCTTGGAATAAGAGTGTAGGTGTTATTGTTCATTTCAATGTTGCCTTCTTTTAATTCAACATTGTTTTTGTTTGGGTTTTCAATAATAAATGTGTTTGTTGTGTTTTCTACAGTTTGATTTGTTTTATACACAATGTTAGCCTAATGTTTGGTGTGTGTAAGCTTTGTAGCTTCAGTAGGAGGTTTGTAGCATTCCTTAGAGAAATGTCCTGTTTTTCTGTAATTGAAACATTTTGCTTTTGTTGGATTGAACAGATTTGGCAGATTGAATTTCCTCTGCTTATTAGCTTTATACATTGTATTAATGTGTGCATTATTCTTTGTCCAATCATTGGAATCTTGTGCTTGTTTAGCACAGTAATTGTTGTAGGCATTCTACAATGTAAGAATTAGTTGCTTCAGTTTGACTTTCTTATGTTCATTGACTGGTTTGCCTTTGTTTTGGGCATCAGTAGATTGTATTATCATATTTACTATGTGTGTATATTGCTCAGGAGTAGCAAGCAATATTGCTACTTTGTATGTAGAGTTGTATAGTGGATCACTGTTAGCAGACAGAGTTGTGTATGCTTCCTCAAGTCTGTCTAATGTATGTCTGAAATGTTTTACATAGTCTCTACAAATAAACAGTACTGATTCGTTAATAGCCTTTTTACATGCTGTCTAGGGGTTAAAGCATTCTTCAAGTGCTTTCATTAACTGAGGGATAGACATATTGAAGTGCATATAGTTTGCCAATATTGTGTCAGCAATGTTATTGACTATACATGTATGAATGGCCTTAGCCATCTCCCTCTTGGCTTTGTTCTGTGGTTCATCCTTTAGTAAGTGTTCAAAGCACATAGCTGTAACACTAGAAACAATACAGTAGTGCCACATCTTGTAGTTTGCTTCAGTCTTAAGCATTGTGATGTTTTGACCAAAGTATTTAGGTACATTGGCTGGTTTACAGTGTGTATCTGTATGTGGGGGAACCATGATGCAAATGTGTGCAAATGTATACAAGTAAAGAGTTTAGAGTGTACAGTGGATGTGTGTATGCAGGGAGCTCAAGGCTCATAACCTGTTGAGAGGGAGAACTTAAGGGGGGCACACATAGACAAGGGGTGAGGTGACAATTGACTGCTCAGTGTCTCTTGTCCTTATATTGTATGTATTCTAACTGAGACATTATGAAGTCATTGTCTCATGGTTTGTCCGTTGATGAACTAATCATCTCATAATAGAACATATGCAGCTCAGCATAGTGGATAACAAAATGTATCAGCACAAGTGACTGACTGTCAATTATACCACATATGACATACAGTGTCAGAGAGAATCAATCAGTCCAACTGGCACAAAGCCTGATATCATGGTTTGGGCAAGTGGAGCTACAGGCCAAGAATTGTTGTATTGGTATGTGCAGGTTCATCAGGAAAAAGTCAGATTTCTTGTAATTTCTTATAGACTTTGTAAAGTAACATATGTATTGTATATACATTATAAAGTAATTGTAAGGATTGTAATTGAATTGCAATGTTTAAATAAGACATATTAATGTATATAAAGACTACATAAGTACTAGGGATGAATAAAATCTATTACATGTATTATACTAACTTTGTATGACAACCTAAAGTGTTATGCCTGTATTATATTTAAATTATAATCTTAAAGAAAGAGTTATATTTATAATATAATAATGTAATAATTACTATTGTTACCTTATAATTTATACAAAAGGTATATTAATGTATATTATACTTAGATTATTTATACAAGCAGTTTACAATTATTGTAAAAGGTATTTCATCTACTTGTAATAATTACATCAGTGTGTTTAGAAAGCTATATACATGTCATATTACTTTTTACTATATTACAAAGTAGATCAATAAGTTTATTTTATATCTAAATACAATAATTGAAATGTTCTATCAGTTGACGACTCATATTATAGTTGCTTACGTAATCAACTGCTGAAGATTGGGAGCATATAATGACGCATTTCACTTTGTCACTCCTTTACCTCCTACCTTTACCGTCTCCCCAACCCTCTGCCCCCAACGCTATGTCGTTGCCTCTGTTCTCTCTAGTCGAGTCCTCCACTCGCAAGCGTCCTACCGGCAGGCAATCTGCCTGCAACAACATAGGCAATAAACATTACTACACTTGTCTCTCCAATCTGCCGCTGCGATGCCTGCACTGGGCCTCAGATCTCGCGATGATGCCACTGAGCTGACTACACTGTCCTTCAGCGTAAAGTGTAAGCAGCCAGTCCACTCCATAATAGCCTGCACAATAGTTGCTCATCCTTCTCCTCCCAACTTTTTTGTCTCCCTTCCATCCCTCCCGCTCCTCGCTCCACGTCTTGTGTTGCCCCTCCTTTGTTGTCTTCCTTTTTTTACACTCGCCTTCCTGTTTGCATTTGCATTCGTGCATCCACATTGTTGACCAATGCCGAACGACTTCTTCAATAATTCCACACATTCGTGTACTTCTTCCCGCTCCGCAACACAAGCAACAATCGACGAGCACACGCTCGCGACAATGTCCCTGTACGACTACTCCCATCGTGCCACCCTCTCTCTCACCCGGTACGTGCTTCTTTCCCCGCCCATTCAATGTTTGACATCACTTTCAATAGGCCACACCGCGTGCATTTGCATTCCTCTGTGCCAGGCATGACACTGCATTGAACGGAAGCAGTGACCCACCACTCACGCTGCCTGCACTGAGTCTGTCCATGACTTCCACGTTGCCTTGTCTCTTCACGTCAGAACGTCCTAGAGATACGCTATTGCGATCCATGGCCCAGCACACCACACCCCCCATTGCTTGCTTTAGCAAGAGCATACAGTACACATGCACAGACACGGATTCGCCTGTAGCTCAAATCAGCTCGCTCGACGCTCCAGATCTCAACCCAGTACACTACCCGCCCTTCCTACACATTGTCATGGTGTGTCCCTCTCCTCACTTCAATTACCTGTACTTGCTAACAATTCTGTCCCTTAGGCAAAGACCGGTCTGATAAATATTCAAAGTACGATTCTCTACGACTGGACACTCCTTTCCTTTCCTTTCCTTCTCTGTTATTTATTTTTGTGTCTGCATGATTGTTTCACAAGTACAATATTATTAGAATGAAATGTAGTAGAAATAAATCAATGCAAGTGTATTAAAATGTAAATACTTAATTATAAGAGGAAAAAAGGAGAAATAAATGAACACCTGGATTGCAAAATATTATAACTATTTTAAAGCCTTGTAAAGCTCTTATAAAGTATAATAATGTTTAACAATATACATACTACTTTTAAGGCTTTGCATTAGATTGTATACATTATAAACCTATATTACTCTTGTTAAAATACAAAGTTCTTTTAATATCTTTTCATTTTAGGAGGTTGGATATAAGTTTGTTTACATATTGTCAACACTTATAAACCTTATTCATATTAACAATTTGTACATACCTTTTTGTATCTTACATAGCTTTTTATAATTTTCTCATTTTGAGAGGTTGGATATATGGTCTTTTATATTTTTTAGAAAATTTATATAATTTATATGTTTATAAGCTAATATAAGCCTTAAGACTTTTTCCTGATGTTATTGGTATATTCCACTTTGATGCCTTTCTCCGTTCGGTTGAAGGATCATCTCCAAAACGCATAGATACAATCTGGGTTCAATGGTTCGGCAGAACAATTGAAGACAAATTTGGCAGTGATACTTGCAAACTTGACGA
>NW_006760479.1:0-4588 GCF_000271605.1 Fomitiporia mediterranea MF3/22
CCAATCTCTAGACTTGTGACTAATAGGGTTTTGTATATAAACTACTTGGTCCTAAGTCTTAAGTTAAGCTTTTCCAAACTTTAGTTACTGTATTTTACAATTCCTAACACTTGTTAAAAGTTGTAAAGGAAAACCTGGATCATAGTACTAAGACAACAGAACCTTGTTAAACACTAAGTGTATACACTTTTATGTTACTAGAAGTTAGAGTTTGTAGACAGAGGTACTAACCTTCTTTTCAATAATAAAGAGTCTGAAGCACTTGTTGTCCAACTTCTTTATTAGGTGATCTGTAGTCAGATTAGTAGCTTCTAGTATAACTTTGTTAATAGGCTGGTAATCCTTGACTACAGACCTTTTCTAATCATAGTTCTACTTTATAACCTGTACTACCTTCTCTAAAAGAGCTTGTGTATCCTCCCTAGTCTTGTGTATCTGTTCTACAAAGTCTGTTACAGATTTGGAACTACTGTTCTGGTTCAGAACTGTCCCTAATACAGATGTCTCTCATGATTAAGGAAGAACAGGGACTGTCCTGTTGTAGAGTATTACTAGTTATTGTGTATAAATTCTGCTAGAGCTAACCATTCAGACTAATCTGACTACTAATAATTAATAAACATTTAGAGATAGAGCTCAATCTCCTAATTGACTCACTCAGTTTGACTATCAGTCTGTAGGTAATATATAGTAGAAGGATTCCCTTAAATTCTGAGAAGTATGTACAAGTTCTATATAAATTTCAACTCAAATTGTAGTCTGTAATCATGAATGAGCTTCTAAGAGAGTCTGTACAACTAGAAGACATGATTCTAATAAATGTACACTATACTTTCAGAAGTGAGTTCTATTCAGGTTGGAACTGTGTGGACTTATTTAGAGAATTAGTCAACAATTATACAGATAGTGTTGTAACCCTAAGACTCAGGTAGCTTACTAATCAGGTTTACTAAGACTTCTTCCTAAGAGTGATCTGGGATCTAATACAGATATAAGAGAGTCTAAACCCTTGTCTAGTAGGCCTTAGTCTGTTAGCACATATTGTAACTAGTTACATACTTTAGGATTTCCCTCTACATTCCTAGCTACTAGTAGTTCCAAGTAATGAGTTCCTACATTTTGTGTTGGTCTAAATGTTCTACAGTCAGATTGTTATAATGAGCTCAGACAATGTCCTCTTACAGCTTCCAATCCTTCAGAACATACAGTCAGCCTTCCTAGTAAACCTGTCTATTCTTATCCTCCTCCTAGTCCCTAGCCTACTTCTCTAACTACTTTACTATAACCTGGTCCTGTGTATGTCTTAGAGCTTACTGTATACAGGTAACAAAGTCAACATTCTTGGATTTGAGTCAGATCTCTTAGATTGTCTTAGATGTAAAACAGGAATTGTTTAGGAGAACAAGATTTTTGTTATCATTCTCCCCCCTTTTATAACTTACTTGTCTTAAGAGTAAATTAGCTTTCATTATTTGTATTCTAAGTTTGTGAGTCAGTACAAAATTATAGTCCTGTAGTTCTAACATTTAGTAGGCCTAACAGTAGTTGAGCTTCTGAGGCACTCAGAAGTACTAGAGATTAAGGTAATTACTCTAAATCTTAAACTTTTGTACAGTACTAAGAAGATATTAATACTACTCCTCTAGGGAACAGACAATTGTAAGGAGTTCCTTGTTATAGATAGAGTAGTTCCATTCTGTTACAGAGAGGGATTCTGATCAGAATACTATTAGACACTACTTTCTGTCAATGAACTAGGACAGTACTACTCTATTTGCAAAGTTATAAGAGTTGGCTTTGACTCAGAACTTGTCTACAACTGTTAGAACTACTAATACAGGCTTGTTAGTAATAGCCTACTTGAGGGACTCAAACACAGACTACTACTAATCACCCTATTACTAAGGAACATCTTTGCTAGTAAGATTGTGAAGGGGCTAGGTAATAGTACTGAAGTCTTGAATAAAGTATTAGTAGTAGTTTACAAACTTAAGGAATGCTTGGACTTGTTTCAGGTTCTGAGATTGTAACCAGTTCTGAACTATAGTTACCTTTGCTAGATCCATACAGACCTCTCCTCTACTGATTACAAAGCCCAGATAATCTACTGACTCTTGTGTAAAAGAACACTTTACTTCTTAAAGGAACAGTTTATTATCTTAGAGCTATTACAGAACTGCTTGAATCAGTCAGTAATAGTGCTTAACTGTCTGGGTGAAGATCAGAATGTTGTTTAGATACATACTAACATACTCTGAGTTAATCAGATCTGTAAGGATGTGATTCATAAATGACTAGAATGTTGTAGGCAAGTTAGTTAGTCTGAAGAACATTATAGTCAGTTTGTATAGTCTACAATTGGTTCAGAACACAGTCTTCCACTTGTCTCTGTCTTAGATCCAAATGTTATTGTATCCTTATCAAACATCCAACTTAGTAAAAACCCTGAATGTATGTGTCTTATTAATGAGCTTCTGAATTAGAGGGAGTAGGTACTTGTTTTTAATAGTACCTTTATTAAGGTAACAATAATCCTAGACTGGATAGAGCTTCCTATCTTTCTTTTTGACAAAGAAGAAAGGGGAGACTATAGAGTACTTTGAGGGTTGGATCTGACTGTTCTGAAGATTTTCCTAAAGGAACTTGTTGAGCACCTCCTACTCATCTCTGTTAAGTAGGTAAACCTTATAATCCTTAGGTTGGAAACTCTCAGTCAATTCAATTGTATAGTTTTAAAGGTAATGTTTAGGAAGCTGGTTGAATTCCTCTTTACTAAAGACTTTAAGAAACTCTCAGACAAAATCTGGCAGGCTGGGTCTACATACATTCTAGAGTGAAGTTGTTCTAAGAGGGTTCTAGACTGGTTCTGTCTCAGACATTCTTTAGATTGACTCTGTTCTGTCTTGACTAGAATATGTGTCCATATATCTATTCTAGTTAAAAAAGAACAACTAGTTACCTTTATTAGAACTGTTAGTAATATTAGAAGCATCTACATTCACTTAGGACAATAGTGTAAGATAGTTGTAAGACTCAGAACACTGATTAAATACAAGTGTTTACTCTAACCAGTTAATAGTAGGGTTGTAAGCCTTGAGCCATTTAAATCTAATAAAGACATCTGTCTTTCTAAGGTTAGTAACTCTAAACTTAATACTTTCCTCATGATTCTGAATAGTCATTTATAGTTGGACAAACTTGGTGATCTAACTATTCTGGTTCATAGTTCTGTCTATATTGTATACTAGGATTAGAAGCAGAACACATTAAGTAGAGAGGTGGTGTTCCTACACAAAAGCCTTATTAATATACAAACTAGTACATCTACTGTTTACTAGAGCCATTGTTTGGATCTGAGGGGATCCTAAGAAGGGAACTAAGAGGATAAGGACTTAGAGTTAGTACTCAGAACATTCTCTGATAAATTACTACTTGTTCTGAAGGGAACATACAGCTTGTACAGTCTTATTGTCTGAGAGAGTAAGTATATACACTAACATTTCCTTATTAACCTCTCTCTTTCAACAAGGACAGACCTATGTCCTTAACTGTGAACTCAGCTAAGGCTATCCCTGCTTAATACTATAGACAAACTACTAAGTAGTAAATAGGGTTAAGTAACATTCTAAATATTCTAAGTTCTTAGAATGTAAAAGTAGTAAGTCAGATTGTACAGATTTAGACTTAGATAAAGTACAAGGAGAAGAATCAAAAGAATCAGAAGAAATAAGAGAACTATCTACTTTTGTTTTTGACTTTTTCCTTTTTAATAAATAATTTTGTTAATTTACTTTTTCTACTTTTTCTACTTTTCTTACTTTATTTACTTCTAATCCTACAGTGTCTATTAAATCAAAAGTGACTGTTAAAAAATCCAAGTCATAGCCCTTTAGTACTACATTCACTGTTAGGCCTCTACAAAATCCTAGAGTATATAGTCAGAGTCTGAGAGTTCTAAGGTGACTTCTAGATTTGTAGAAAAGGCTTCTTACTACAAATCCTGCTTGTCACTCATCATTACTCTAATGACCTGACAGATATACTGTTACTTCTGTAGACAGTCCTTAATTTAGTACTCTGACTTTCTATAAGTAAAGTATACTCCTTACTTTTAGACTTCTCTAATGTCTATTAGAACAGATTGATTACAAATTATAGACAGATTAATCTAAGGGCTCAGAACTGTCAGAGTTAGACACATGTACAAGCATTCTACACAGACTTGACACATCTAAGCTACAGCTTGGTTGAAGAAAATGGCACACATCTTCCAATCAGTGTAAGTGATCAGTTCTAGCATTATTCTAAGAATCTTATTAACCAGTTCTGAGTAAAGAGCATTCTCAAGCATTCTAATAAGGACATTATCAAACCTGAGTGTGAATCCTGCCTTGTAGGCCAGGATATCAAACTCCTGAAAGAAGGAATCAGTAGAATGTTTACTCTATTGTAGAGACACAAGCTTGTTCTGTGTATTATACTTCTTATTCAAATCAATAAAGAAAGTATAGAGCTGCCCTATGAATTCCAAATACAACTTGTTGTTCTAAAGTCAGATCAGACTTCTAATCTAATAGCCTTTGATCCA